>NC_056751.1:623383482-623390982 GCF_019279795.1 Protopterus annectens | reverse complement strand
ATCATACTAGGTGACTTCAACTACCCTAATATAGACTGGGAACACTACTCAAGCCCAAACACTCTAGCCCAAAAGTTCCTGGAATTCATAAACTCAAATGCCATGGAACAACTAGTCACCATCCCCACAAGAGGAGAAAACATACTTGATCTCATCATCACGAACATGGGAGCACAATGTTCAACGCCGAAAGTATACCCCTCACTGGTGAGATCTGATCACAAACTAATCTCGCAGGAGGTCCTCATCCCGCCCCCACCCGAAATGAAAAAGACCACAGTAAAGAACTTCTCGAAAGCCGACTTCACACTTCTAAAGACTAGTGTGGTCTCCTTTAAGGCCCCTGAGCCGGCGGTTAGCATTACTCAAACCGCTGAATCACTTACAAATGCCTTCTACCAGCACCTGCAGGGCTGCATGGATCAGGCAATCCCAAGCAAAACAAAGACTCTTTGTACCAAAGGCAAGCGTCCAGTCTGGTGGACCCCAGCCATAAACAAACTCTACAACAAAAGGAGAAAGCTACTACAAGATAGAGCAAAATCCTTAAAAGGTAAGACACCGCTGATCACTATAAGTAAAAAGCTAAGAGCTCTCATAAAATCATCCAAAGCTAATTTTGAGAAAAAATAGCTAAGGACTCTAAAGACAACCATAAGGCATTCTTTAGCTATGTCAGAAACCTAGGAGGAAACTCCCAGATATGCTCAGAATTAGTTCAAAATGATGTGAAGATTACTGATCCTACAGACATTGCCAACATACTGGCTGAAAGGTTCAGTGCTAACTTCTCCCCCCCTAAAGGAGAGATATCTATACCAAATGATTGTAGCCCCCAAACATCTCTAACGCCCAGGTGAGAATTGCTCTCTCCAAGGCAAAGAACACAGCATCCATGGGACCTGATGGTGTCCCCGGCTGTGTGCTCCATGAACTCAACGAGGAATTAAACCCACAGTTAGGACAGCTGTTTAATCTTAGTCTCACCTCCGGATACGTACCCAGGGAGTGGCGCACAGCGACTGTGGTCCCACTCCACAAAGGCGGTGCCTCCACCGACCCTGGAAATTACCGTCCCATTAGCTTGACAAGCCTTATCTGCAAAGCCATGGAGAGGATCATAATGGATCTCATAAATAAAGACATAGGGAACTTGCAGACTTTGGATCTAACCCAGTTTGGCTTTGTCAAGGGCAGATCATGCCATCTAAACTTGGTTGACTTTTTTGAAACCGTCACCAAGGCCATTGACGAGGGAAAGGCAGTCCATACAGCCTACCTAGACCTGGCGAAGGCTTTCGATACAATACCTCACTCGATATCATTGAAAAACTCATGAACTGAAATGTAAACTCGTACATTACAAGATGGGTTGCAAACTGGCTGAGTGACAGAACCCACAGGGTCAGAGTTGCTGGCGCCATGTCAGACTCAAAGCCTGTCACAAGTGGTGTCCCACAGGGCTCAGTCCTGGGCCCACTCTTGTTTGGCATCTACTTTTCTGAAGTACAAGCAAACACAGGAGGGTTATGGCTGACAAAGTTTGCAGATGACTGCAAACTGGGCGCCGTAGTTGAAAACACATCCGACACAGATATCCTTCAGAAGGGTCTCACAGAAACGGATAACTGGTGCCAGAGCCATGGCCTAAAGTTAAATGCCAAGAAATGCATAGTCATACCCTTCAGGAAAATGAAGGTTACCCCTAGCTACCATATAGGTGGCAATCCCCTGAACACAGAAGAAGTTATTAGGCACCTGGGAACCCAGGTTGACAGTAGCCTAGCCTTCATTCGACACTCATATTGCTAAAGTAGTTAGGAAGACCTTCTATATTGCCCACCTTATCATGAAGCGATTCACATCTAGATCAAGGGAAGTCATAGTCTCCCTATACTCATCACTCATCAGACCAATGATCGAGTACAATGCCCCATTCGGAATGTATCTGACCCGACACTTGCAGCAGCTGGAGAGGCCACAAAAGTTCCTCACCAAAAGGATAAAGGGTCTCAAAAATCTGTCTTATGCTGCCCGACTGAAAGAACTCCAGTTATATTCAGTTGCTTACCGCTTGCTCAGAGGTGACCTATGCCTGACATACAAGGCCATGTCAAACCCAGAATTGATGAACATGCTTCATCTCAAAAAATATAGATCTCTCAGGGCCACAAGGGCGGGAGACTTAAACCTTAATAGGGGACGTGCTGGAGGGATAATTCATCACCCAAAGACTCCTACCTAGCTGTGTTCAAAAGAGGAATCTTGACCAATGCATGTGAGATTCTTAAGATATCTTGACCAATGGATTACCTATCTCTACACCTCCTAGGTTTTACCTCAGAGTCACAGCTAAAGATGGGCATAGTTTCTAAATAATAAGGCTATAGTTACAAGTAACTAACATTTTGGCTTATAAACTCAAAGTCTATAAGATGGGCTGACAAAGATAGCATCAGATAGCCTATGAACCTATGAACCTATGAACCTTCCTATTAGTTCTACTGTGGAAGGGTCTATAGTTAATAAATGTCAATTTCGTTTTTATAATTCTAGTGACAGCTTCATTGTCATTGGTATATTTCACAATGAAACTAAGTTTCTTACTAGAGGAATATGTATGTCTGCCCAAAGCAGCATGCTCCATTACAGCTAAATTATTCACTGGTAGGTTATCATCCTTAAATTCCTGTTCTCTAACGTTTTTTATTACACTGTCTGTATAGCCTCAATCTTTAAACAGCCTCTCTAGAACTGCAATTTCATCATTTAAGACTTCTTGTTCTTTACAAATCCTTTTTATTCTATGGTATTGTCCTTTTATTATGTTCAAAAATATAAATCTGGGATGCATGCTGTTAAAATGCAACAGCCCATTTCTCCAACATGGTTTTCGAAACAACCTAGCGCTAAGAAGTCCAGAGCTAATCTTAAGGACAGAAACATCAAGGAAATCTATCCTATGCATGTTATGAATAGACGTAAGAGAGTAATATGACCTCTGCCCTCGCAGACTCCAAACATATTACCAACTGTACTGCCACACAACACTGGGGAAGGCAGAAACTCTGCAAACTAGTGCACAGCATTGTTGCGCTATAACTGCTTGACTTTTAACATAAATAAGTGATGCACCGCTTATCAAGGAAAGGCAGGGCAGGCATTCACATTATGCAGTCCTTGATTACTCAATAACATTCCCGTGTGTTATCTGTTACACTGTAGTTTATACAACTTCTGATTCTTATCAGAATGGAGCACCACAGCACACAGTTTAGTTGCACACCACAAACTTTTATCAGATAAGCTAAGGGTTGTGGCCATGGTACTTCAATGGTTTTGTTACACAAAGTGATTACTTGGTGTTCAGGCCACTGTTCCAATAGACACTTCCATAGAATCTTCAGCCCACCCAACTCTCAGCTAACACAATCAATGCTAGCATGCCTTCTGTGCCAGTGGGTCTTGCTAAGCATGTGGCACTATGGTGCCCCAGTGGCAGAAAAAGTACATATATAATGGCTGCATATACAGCATATTTAAGAAGTGCTGTCTGCAAATCAAACCAATGTTCATACAATATTTTATAAGACAGTCTGGTTTCTTCCCACATCTCAAAGACATGCTCAAGTTGTAGGTGAAATGATGATCCTTCAAACTATCAACTAGTGTGTGTGTGTGTGTGTGTGTGTGTGTGTGTGTGTGTGTGTGTGTGCGCAAAATGGCATCTAATCCAATATTATTTTCTTTGCTTTGCACACACAGAGTACAAGGAAATGCTTTGGCTCTCCCACGACCACGAACTGGATAAGAGCAGGTAATCAAAGCAGGAATACATAAATGATCGTTACTAAATACATGTGAATGTATATGCATCTGATTGAATTTTTCTCACCTTCTTTTTCTAACTTTTCCCTTTTTATCATCACTTCATCTTTAATACTATGTTGTATAAATTCAGTATCTGTTCTATCATCTGTAAATGTTATAAGCAATTTCCTTATTTTTATCTGTGAATATTGCAAATCAACTCAAATGCTCTTGTAAATTTTGTGAACATCTTCTGCATCTGATCCAGACTGAGGTTGCTAAAATTCGTGGACATGCCCACCTATCCACTTACAAATATAAACAAAATAAATAAATGTAGGTATATAGTTTATTAAAACAATTTAACATTGCTAAAAAGTTTCTATATAAAGACATGGAGTTAGTGGGCACCTAGACAATGAGTGTGTATTTTAACATTACATTAGACAGGGTGATAGTGATCCTGAACAACAATCATTATGTTTTAACATTACTAGGGGTGGGATTCAGAACCCCAGACAACCAGCATATACTTTAAAATTATGGAAGGTGGGATACGTAAACTAGCACTGTATCACACTTTCTTCCCCTGCACCACCTTACTAATGTGTGCAAACCCTAACCCTGCCCCTAACTCCAACTCTTCATCTTACCTGAGAAAAACCTTTTCCATGACACTACTAGTACTACTTCAGAAGACACACACACCCACACCATATACTGCACAACACACTTCCCCTCCCTTAGCTCTTACTCTAACCATCAGACACTTGCAGACACTCCCAATGCATCACAAAAACCATCAACACACATTACATAGAATCTATTACCTTATCTAGCCCTTGCACTAACCCTAACATAGGAACATTCCCATACACACTCCCACCGCCACAACTTCACTCATTCAAAATTACATTAAACTAAATTTGTACACAGTACACTAAAATGTACATCTCCTACAATGTTCTTTCCCACTCCTATTTATACATACTAATAGTCACTAATTTTAAATTGACACCTTTACCTTTTGACTATCTATCATTCAACAAAACATTGAGGATCTGCTTTAACACAGTAACACATATCTGACATTTTACTTTACAGAGCTTCAAGGCCTGAGATCTTAGTCTGTCATGTTTGTGCTTCACAGCACCCCAGACAAAAATGTCATCCATTAAATTGACCACTCGGTTCAGCCCCTACACCACAATTACCCCTTCTCTCTCTGGAAGACTTCCAGTGCTGACAAGATCACAAAAGGTTGGCTCAAAAATCTATATCTTCCCAAGTCTACATTAAAAGTATACATTTTGGAAAATATTTCATTCAGCTTAATCTGCCAAAATCTTTAATTTGCATCATCTGAAGAAAAGAATCTGGCATTAAGCATTGCCACTACTACCTGTTTAATATTTGAAAGTTAATAATGCTCCCTTATTTATTCTTTTGTTAAGGTCTTGTGGAACAATGTGCATCCTTACCTTAACCAGCAGCACAACTGTTAGCCCTGTCTGTTAATTCTGCCTGTTTGACAATGAGTCCAAAGACTCTGTACACTTTAGCTTTTGTTCTGTCCTAGCCTTAAGTGCAATGGGAATACTACATGAATCATGATTCACATGACTTGGCACAGGTTATATCTTTGTAAGATATTCAGCCTACAGATATACTCAGCTTTTAAACAGTTTATTATTACTCTTCTGAATATCATTTGCATTCTGCAAATTATGCTTTAATTGAAAACAATTACTAACCACAGACACATTTTACTGTATTTTCTAGCTGAAGTAGTTAACTTGCTTGTAAAATCCTGAGTACACACTTTCACTCAATTCTGTACATTTTAAGTTCAGCATTTGATTTGCCTTATACTGCATTAGCTGTAATATTGCTAAGACATTTGAAATGTCAATGCAACCTTTTGCACTCCTCCTTACATGTTCTCACAGTTCTCTTACATCATCAGTATCTGCATTCTTACCATGTAGTTCAATAGAAACTAAAGTATCTCATTCTTCATCTGTACAGCACAAATTCCCTTTACAATGCACAGTGTATTGTAAACATCTGTTCAAGATCTTTCATTTTCTAGCCGAGTATGCAAAGTCACTATTTGGAGCAACATATTTTTATATAATTACTTTTATCACACAACCCAACCATAATTGACCAGCAGTTTGAGTTTGTGCCTAAGGAAAGACAGTAGCATGCATGCAGACTTGTACAGCATAAAATTTAAATGCGATATTTTATAAGTAGATTCTACTATTATATTGCATTCTGTGCTATTGTCTGGTTTGAATGCAACTGCTTCATCTTTAACTCACAGTTTTTTAGATCAAAATCTACTTTTGTCCTCAATTCCTCCTTGAACTGTATGCACGCATTTATTCTGGCTATCAGTGAATGCACTGAGACTCGTGTAGCATGCACGGCACTGTACTCACAGAATTTACTTCAACAGTATCCATAGAACACTTGTATTTTTAGACAGATCTTTTCTTTAAAATATTAATGACTTTATTTAATTTGCATTTCATTTGCCCTACTATATCACCTTAATTAGCTTTTCACATAAAGAAAAGTGTAAGAACAAAATAAGAATGGCTTAATCTCCCAAACCCCTGTTTACACTTATCAAGGGTATCAGAATTTGTCAGAGATTTGGGATATATGGTTAGGCTTAAAAATGCCCTAGTGGTTGTTAGTCTTGTACAAACTTACAAATATATGAATATATATGTTTTTGCTGTACTTGTTGGTATTTCGTTCACATACTGGTGTAATGGTTGTTATTTCCACGGTGTTTACAGACATGACTTAAAGCTTTACAATATATTCCATGTCAGAACATTTACACAAGGTGTTGTTTTTGTATATGTATTTGTTACCAGGTGCTATCAGGGATAATATGCAGTTACCTGCAGTTTTATTTACTGTTATTATTCTTTTAGTGAATACTGGCTCCATTTTCATATCAATTCTAATACAAAGCTCTATTTTACAATTTTCAACTTTTTTACATAATTTTAAGTTAAACATTTGATAATTTGTTTTGTTTACATGTATATACAGCTTTCTACAATGTTAAATTAACTTCTCTATAGCTTTCTACAATGTTAAATTAATTTTTCTCAACAGTCTGCATCTCTGCTGACCATCTGCAGTTCTACTCTTTTAAAAGTGAATGAGACAAGTCACCAGATTCCCAATTTTGCACTCTCTTTTTAAGATCAGTAACAAATGTATCTATTATCTCCAGAATCCTTGAATTTCTATTAAAAGTAAATCATTCTCATACTGTAGGTTCTTGTTTAGCTCAAAGTATGCCTGGAACTATCTTTTTATAATCACAAGTCTGTCTCTTCCCTTCCCTGTCTAAAAGTAAAGGTGCTAAATACCTTTGTGCTTCCCCCCTTACAAGAAGAAGAAATAAGGAACATTGGCTTTGTTTCTGGCTTGTCCTCCAGCCTGTCACAGCGAGATGCAGCTCAAATTAGTGAATTCAGAACTTAATTTTTTCAGACAGGTTTGTCTGTGGCTTGGAAGATAGTGGCTATAGAATCAACATCACATCAAGACAGAAAAACTAAACAAAAATGAAATGCATTGGTGGGTCAATTGTGTGCAAAGCAATACAAAATCTAGGAGAGCAACAAGAACATAAATGGTTGTGTAATAAAATGAATT
>NC_056751.1:623210982-623380982 GCF_019279795.1 Protopterus annectens | reverse complement strand
GCCAGTTACCCCATGTGAGAATCAAACCCTGCACCTTATGTCTGTAAGGTAAACACCTTAACCATTAGGCCAACCTCCCACCCTTGGCCTCCTGACTACTGCCCACTTCCCTTTACTACCACTGGCAGTGCTATAGGGTGCACTGCCTTTGTAATTTGTTTAGTGTGCACATCCACAGCTTATGCGGTGTTTGTCCACGTCTGTACATACTTTCTTCTGTAATGCAAACTACACACATATGTAATTTTTTCTTAGTCAAGCTGTACATTTACAAACAAGTCTTTCACATCCACTTATGCAAATGAAAAGTTCAGCTTTGTGCAAGTGAAACTGAAGTTTACAGGTCTTAAACAACTATAGGATTATGGCCACTCAATGGATCACAGAATCATAGGACTTGCAAGACAACTGAGTCGGAAGGCCATTTCTGCCTTCCCAGTGCCCACCCTTACTCCTAGTCTCCCTTTTCAAGGAAGGTCATGCCAGTCACACCGGGGTGAATTTATGAATATTCATCCGGTTGTCCAGCTCCTTTTTATAAATCAAACAGTGTGTTACACTGTTTAACTTGGAGAAGTCTGTTCCATAGAAGGGGTACGCATTATGGAACAAATGTCGCCCTCCAGCATGTCCTATTTACTTGTTGGAGTACATTTAGATCTCTGGCCCTAGTGTTGGTAGGACTGTTTGATTTTTGGTGGTATAAGGTTACTTGGACTACTGGATCCCTTATAGCAGTATAAACAAGGTACAGATTGTCCCTAAGGAGTCTATATCATACTGAATATAGAGGTACAGTCTCCAGTCCCTCTTGCTAGCTCAGGGTCTTTAAAATCCATTATCTTTTTAGTTAAGAACCTCTGAGGTGTTTCCAGTAGTTTGATATGCTAAGTATGGTGCATCCCAAAGGAGGTGTTATACTCAGTGATGGGTCTAATCAGTGTGGAGTAGGAGGAGGTGAAGACTTCTTTTGATGTACAGGAGATACCTAAATAAGTTTTGCCATGAGCTGGGTAAAGTTAAAGGATTTCCTAACCATTGTTGTAATGTGATGTCAAATGTTAGGGAGCTATTCACTCAAGTACCCAAGTCACTCACTACGTTTTTATTTTGAAGTGATGTGTTTCTATACTAGAAGCTGGAGTTAGGAGTTGCTTACTAAATGTGACAATGTTGTACTTTTTAGCATCGAGTTTGAGCCCATTTTTTGCACACCAGCTACTGGCAAGTAAAAGCTCCTGTTGGAGTGTCTGGTGTTAGAAGGGAACTTGACCAGCTTGCAATCTTCTGGAAACTTTGTTAACCAGAGATCCTTGTTGGATATAAGAAGATCTGAGAAGCAAAAACCAAATATGAGAGGTCCCAGCACAGATCCCTGAAGGACACCACTGGTCACCTTCAAGCTCTCAGAGGACACACACCCTACTCTTATTTTGAGAGTCCTGTCCTTAAGTCAGTTGGCTGTCCACCTAACCACATATGGGGCAGTTTGGAGCTTATTCAGCTTGTTTATTAATTTTGCTTTTTGTATGATATTTAATGCCTTGGCAAGGTCAAGGTATATTGTGTGAAAACTATTCCCCCCAAGTCTATGGTCTGAGTAACCTCTCAAAGAAGTTCACTAGATTCATCAGAAAATATCCACCCTTGACTATGCCAAACTGGTGGAGTCAGTTCTGATAAGATTTTTGAAATCATAGTTAATTGCATCAGCTACAGTATATGTCATGGCTTTGCATACGAGAATCATTAGACTGATGGGGTCTGTAATTCCCAGGGTCAGTAATGAGGCTACCCTTGTGGAGTGGCATCACAACAGCTGTGCACCACTCCTGTGGTACAAAGCCCATTGCTAAGCTCAAGTTAAAGAGATTGAAGAGGGGGGGTCTGCCAGTGCCTGTAAAGTGCTATTCATTAGGCAACCAGGTATGTTGTCAGGCACCATGGATGCGGTGTTCTTTGTTTTGCAGAATTCTTTCAGTAAATGTTCTTTTGTGATGGTTTGTAGCTTGATTCCTTCAGGGATAAGTGGGTTTGAAATAAATGTCACTGGGGTGAAGTCAGCACTAAATTTATTTACCAGTATAATGGCAATATCCACTGGATCTTTATGGAGAATACCATTAAGAATAAGCAACGAGCAATGTTGAGTGATGTTCCTTACTTTCCTGATATAACTAAAGATGTTTTTGTAGATGTCTTTGGTTTCCGTAACTAGTCTAGTTCATATGATGTCTTCATTTTTTTCTGATGTCCTTTTATAGATTCTTATCTAGCTGCTTGATGTTCTTAATTCAGAGGGTTTTTTGTTCTGCTATTTAGGTTACAGAGATTCTTCCTTTTATGATATAGTTCATTAATACTTGTGAGTCACCATGCTAGTTTACTTTTAGACTTTCTCATCAGTTTGACTTAAGTTGGGACTGCTTAGTTAATACTTTTGTCCAGGTGTGAGTTAAGTTTGTCTGGATAACTCTTTGTAGTATCAGCATTACAGATAATACCATAATACTCAAATTTGGAGACTTCATCATGGAATTTGTAGGAGATTTGTACCGTTGAAGTCCTTGAATTCTGTGATATTTGCTTCCCGTAGTTCATAGCTTGTTCCGGGTAAAGTTAAGGTTACTTGTTTGTGGTTAGACTTGACCAGTAAGGGAGATACCTTAGGAATGGTGCATACAGATGTTATGTTTGCTAGAGCCAGGTCAAGGATATTTACTCCTCTAAGGGATTCTTTAACAATCTTGTCTGGTCAGTTCTTGTTTGAATAATTTAAAAACTTTTGCACATATCCAGCAATGGTGGTATAGGTCTCCATGTTTTTTACTGGGTAATTGAAATCAATTAGGATAACATAATTCCTGCTTAAGGGGGGGGGTTCATAAAGAATATTTAGGTATGTTGTTTAATTTTCTGGTGACATGGACAGGTAGGGTCCTATAGCATGCTATGATCTGATAGCGATTCTGTTTAGTGTAATGTGATCCTCTATAAGCTCCACTTGTGAGTTTCTAGGTATCTGTCTGAAGGTAATCTGGTCTCTAATAAATAAGAACATGCCACTATAGTTTCCATTAGGTTTGAATGATTGGTAATCACAAAACACTGGAACTGAGAGTGTGCTCTCTGTGATTTAAACCAGGCTTTTGTAACAGCACATACATGGATGTGCTCCAAATGCAGGAGGGCCTCAAGGTACAGCAGTTTTTTGTTTAGACTTCTAGCATTACATAGAGCCATCTTCATGTGGCTTAGTGGTCAGTTTGTTTTCAAACTTAGGTTTGAAGATGCATCAGCTGGACCTTGCCTAAAAAAGGCACAATGGGAGTGGGAAAGCTTTCCCCAGTATGTGGAAGCTTTGTAATGAGAGTGCAAACTGTCCTTGAGGGAGGAAGCACTGTTGTCAAGCATCTTATCCGACGCTGACACATACTGGATTCCCCTAGAATGAAACCAGTGTTTGGCCAATTGTTAAAGCCAAGCATCTTTTCTTTATACTTGTGCATCATTCTTGGTGATAGAAGGAGTCCCCTCAGTACTAGGGCCTTTCTTGCATTTGTAACATGCATAGAGAGCACAGTCATTTCTCTCTGCATGTTTCTCAGGATTTTGCTCACAAGTTAATTTACCTCATCATAGACCACTCCCATGCTGAAATTACATTTGTCTGGTTTAATGGTCCTCAGGGCTCTTGTAACATTGGTAATCACGGCTCCTGACAGACAACCCACTCTTGTGTAACAGCAATTGTAATGGATAATTGTGCACTAATTTACTGTATCGGGCACTTTACAAAGTAACTTGGTCAGGATTGCTAATATAAAGCCATGTAGTAAGATTCTTTGAATCACAGAAAGGTGTCTCTAGCAGCAAAATCATGATGTAATGATTCTTGTCTGTAGATCATCCCATGATGACTAATTCATACATTTTTGATAATGTATCATTCTTGGTTTCTTTTTGTGTAACTACACCCGTCATGGATAGCTGCACTATGCTAACAGGTGGTAAACATCTATTGGTCATATCCCATTTCACTGGGCACCTGCGTATTGAAAACAATTCATCATATTCAGTTGCAAACACTATTCTTCAAAACACACACTTCTAGCAAGGATGAAACCAGGATACTCAATATACTCAGATGAGAACATTGTTCCTGATCATCTGTCAGAAACTGTATGGTTCAAAGTTTGTAGCATCTAGAACTGTCTAAACTACTGCTCTGAGGACATCATGCTTACGTATTAGATTAATTATCTAAAACATCCTTTTAATGGCTGCTGAGGCAACAACCAAAAATTATCTGCCCATTCTTAGGTGTACATGGCAAAAACATATTGACAGATGTACACATTTTTTTAAATTTTAGGTGGGTGGATGATAGGGTTGCCAACTTTTCATGTCAAAAAGTTCTGAACATGTACGTGAAAGCAAAATACATGTAATTTTGATACCTTTGTCCCTTCCCACGCAGCCATTCCAGATGAGGAACAATAATATGTAATTTGATTATAAAACAGAAATATCTTGCTATAACACTGACTTATACAGTTAAAATTATACAAATATCTGCATGAAAAACCTTCAGTTAAATTGTTTTTGCAGTTGCCTCCTCTCCCTTAATTAACTATATGAATACCAAGGTCACATTGCTTTGGGAAAGAATGAATAACTGGATATTTCTCATTCTCCAAGGTTGCACATCCTCAAAGTTGGCATAATTAAGTGAGGAGGATATGTTGGACACCTCCCATAGTGGGGCAGAGGGTCTTATCACCCTGCAAAACCTGCTTCACAATACTTACTTTCATCATAGCTACATAAGGAATTTAACAGTCCACCTTTTTAGTGAATTCATGTTTCAGCAAATAGAGTTTGATAAAATGAGACAAGATAAAATGGGGTACAGTCAGATGAAGTAGTCCAAAGTGGATCTTTTATTGTCAGTTCTTCCTGCTGTGCAAATGGCACTAGCGACTGATGTGTAACACTTCCATGCTGCTTGACTCCTCCCCACAGAACCACTGTTCAGAATTACAAACTATTTATAATTAATAGGCACACCCCATTTCTTGGTCTAAGAACAGTTCAAGTGATCATCTACATAAGTATTGTTAAACTACTGTACCCCCCCCCCAGACAAGGCTAAGACCTTTTCTGTCTCACTAGGCATATCTGGGTTAAGCTTTATTGAAGTGCCTTGAAGCAAATGCTACAGGACTCTGCAGTCCAGCATGGACTTTGTGCAACCCAAAAGTGTCAGTTCCATAAGATGAAGTATAACATGCCAACATGATGGACACAGACTGACGAAAGTATTTGTCCAGCATAATCAATCTATATGACTTCTTGAAAGTACATTTGCAGTCCTGTATCAATTTCCCTTCAATGTTGTGATCTCAGGTATGTAGCACAGCTTCAACCTTGTCTTGTAACTTGTGTAGTTCATAAAATTCGAATATGCACTTTCCCATTTTAAAAATTTGGAGTTTTCTCTGGTTACTTTAATTTCAATTGCTTTACTCATTTGTTCATTTGTTTCTTTATTGGAGAGATGGTTTAGCCCTTGGACCTTTTCGGCCATGGCTCAGGACACAAGGCAAGAATCCAACACAAACTGAATGAACAAGACACAGAAATGCATTTTTTAATTGCTAGTCAAGATACATAAATTACAGTTATTACTTAGACTAAGTACTTTCATATATTTTCTGTGTGTTCTTTATAATTCTCCCCCCATAGAACCATAAAATTATTGTAACAGCATTGTATATTCATCTATTGCCCATTGCTATCTAGTCTGTACAAAAGCCACTGCAAAAGTTAAAAGTTGGTAAAAATGTTAAAGTTTGCTGAAACAAACCTTTATGTATATTAATTGCCTTAAACTTCTTTAAAGTCTCATCCACTTCAAATTGTACTTAAGTTTACCTCACAGTAATTTTTAAAAATGACTAATCCCCCTTCCTCCTCCATCCCCATCAAGAGTGAGAAACTCTCCTAAGTTGTAAGCAGTGGACACTGCACACTCTGCAATATTCTACCTATACATTGTTCAAAGTGCTGCACACAAACTTAAATTCAGTTCACTACTAGCACTATGAATGTAAACTATTCATTTCTCATTACCTGAGATACTATTCCCATGTTTTCTGGCTTTTTGGTTTACTTGCTATTTCACATATTAAAATATAAAGTACTGCTCTATACTTGAATTTTGGGCTCTCTCCTTTGATTCTAGTTTAATGTTTGCTTTTAAGCCTTTTAATTTTTTCTTTTCCTTTTAAGTTAACTTTGGATGAATATTTTGTTGAAGAATGTCTCTTGGGTTAGGTTTATAGTATAGGTCTTGGTCCAAAGACCATATGCACACACGCGCATGTATGTACTGTAGGCACGCATATGCCTTTTCTACATACTTGCCTGACTTCTGCAAGTGTGACCACTTTATATCTACAGTGAATGTAGTACAGTCCAGACTTGCAATATGCAGCTTCTTAATAGAGTACCATTTTAATTTAAGTATTTTTCTACCGCATAATGATCACATAATACATCATAAATGCACAGGTCTTACTGCTGTACATAGGTTCATACAAGGTCACCTAGGCTAACAGCCCTAGAGCCCTTACAAGCCTAGCCATATTTATCCTGAGTTGCCCCAATTATCGGTGGTTAGGTAAGTGAAGTTCACAGAGGTAATGGTCTATGGTACTTGCTACCAACTTCCTCTTTACAGGATAGACATGGGCGCCACCCCAGGAGTAAATCTGCAGTCACCCAACCATCGATCTAGGTTACATGTGAAGAAGGTCAGGGAAGGGCACTGCTTCATGTGCATTGGAAGCTTGTTGCAGCAAAGTGGCAGTCTCTGGGAGATGTATCTATCTCTCCAGCATGACCTGTTCATGTCAGAGGCTAGGTTAAGATCCCTGGAACTAGTAACCTTCCTGCAATTTGATTTACGAATGTGCAGAATTTCTATCAGGGCCAGGTAAGACCCTGCCCTTTAAGCCATGCACAGGTCACCCATTAGCAACCTGCAGGACACAGAATACCTTGAAAGGGCTTTCAGACTTTCTGCGCAAGACTTGTTTTGTGTACCCTGTAATTTATTGCTGAGAAACCTCTGTAGTCTCTCCAGCCGTTGCAAGTGTCCTATGAGGCACATGCAAAAGTGGGCATTGTACTCAATTACTGGTCTGATGAGGGCTGACTATAATGAAATTATAACATCCTTGGCTCTAGATGTGATGCCTTTACTAATAAGATGTGCCACACAGGACTTCCTTACTACTGTGGATACACAGTGATCAAAGTTCAGATTGCTATCAACCTGATTACCCAGATTACATACCACTGGGTCTACATTTATGGGGTTGCTGTCTATAATATAATTAGCAGGGATGTCAACTTTCCCAATAATTCTTTTTTTTTTTTGGCTTTAGCACCAATCATTTGTCTGCAGTATATTGCTTCCAACTTTCAATCATCAGCATACTTGGTCAGCCACAGGCCATCCAAGTTTGCCTGGACTTCTGAGAAATACATTCTGAAAAGTAAGAGGCCTGGCATAGAACCCTGTGGTATGCCACTGCTGACATGTATTTTGCTAGAGGTGAAGTCACCCACTTTGACAGTATGTGTCCTGTCGGTGAGCCAGTCGGCTACCCTTCTGGTAATGTGTGGGTTAATTCCCAATTGGGAGAGCTTCTCTATAATACCTGAGTGAGGGGCTGTGTCAAATGCCTTGGTTAGGCCAAGATAGGTGGTATGCACTGTCTTTTTCTCATCCAGGGCCTTGGTGACTTTCTCGAAGAGGTTAACCATGTTTAACAGGCATGAGCTACCTTTAATTAATCCAAACTGGATTGGGTCCAGAGTTTGGAGATTACCTATGTTCTTGTTAATAAGGTCCATAATGATGCCCAGGGTCAGTTGATGGTCCTCCTTCGTGCAGATGGATTACAGTTGCTGTCCTCCACTCTGCCGGAACATAGCCAGTTCTCAGGCTGTAGTTAAACAGGGATCCAAGTGTGTCTCCTAGGTTTTAAGTTGTTGAAAAGGCAACCTGGGACATTGTCTGGTCCCATTGATGCCATGTTTTTGTCCTTGAAGAGCACTGAGATAACTTGGTCTCTTGAGAAAATAGGCTGAGGAATGGTGGCAGGTTTACTTTGGGGATGATGGGAAGGGACAGGGTTGTGTAGTTTTCTCCAAATCTGTCGACTATCAGGTTGGCTATTACCTTGATCAAGTATGGGTGGTGTCATCCTCAACCAGTTCAGCGCACAGCTGGGTATTCTCTTTTATAGATTTTGGACACAGTTAAAGAATGCCTTGTGATTATCCTCATCTAGGGAGGGTACTTTTTCTTCACAATTAGCTTTGGAGGACTTGACAAGATCTTTAATTTGTTTAAGCTAGAGAGGGATTTCTTCCTCTGCTGAGCCATTTCCCTCTTGTTCTTGAACATTAGTTTTCTTGCTGTTGTTGTATAGCCTGTTTAAACTAGGGGCCATTAGGGTGGTTTGTTTTTTTTCTGCAAGACCTGGTTTTAATTGGGTCAGGTACAGCCAATTCTATACAACCGCTTAAGTGGTTATACAGGGCATTGGTGTACACCTCTGCAAAGGAGTCCATGTCATCCACATTGGACTTTGAAACTTCTTATACCATCACTTAGTAGGAGATAATTTGTCTTGTAGTGTGATCTGTCATCAGAATGTTGAATGCACATTAACGAATGGTGGTGTACATTTGCTAATGTGTATTTGAACATATGTAGAACAACATTACAGAAACTGGAAAAGACACATTCATCCATTCCAGTTTTGCGTAAGTGTCTTTCTACATTTTGATGGTAAACCTAATTAAAAACACCCACAAGTAAGGTGTTGAGCTGTATGACAAGTGACTCCAGCTATGCAGTATGCTTTTCCTGTTTCATGGTTGGAGACCTACAGCTAGCTATGATGTGGTAGGGGGCTTTGTCTATAGTTCGTTGGACACGAATAACACAAGACAGGCATACTGTTTGACCACTCTCGAGGTGTACTTATCTTTAATGAAGACAAATGCACCTCCTCCTTTGGTTCTTTTATGCTCAGTTTGTGGTCTGAATGTAGGGGAAGGCATTGTAGCCCTGCACAGCTGTGGTGCTTTCCATGCCTTTGAACTATGTCTCGATGACTGCACATATGTCAGCCTCTTCCAAAGTGAAGAGTTCTTCCAGGGAATGCAGTTTCTTGTTTATACTCCTAGAGCTATGCACCAGTACCTTGAGTTTATCCAGACAGGATTTTGCTATGTTGGGAGGTTAGTTATTTTGACACTGCCTAAAAAAGGCACAGTGGGGTGGCTAATGCCTTTTCCAGTATCCAAAAGCCTAGAGTCACAGTTTTAGCTCATTTCTATTAACATTTTAGAGGTCCATAGGTTTATAAGTTCTAGGTAAGCAACCAGCCCAGTAGACTATTAGAAATCTAAACATAGCCTATCCCACTACTTCTTCTCTCTACTGATGAAAGTCTGACAGCACAAGCCATGGTTTAACTTACAGATCTCCATTTTCTTTCAAAGTTGTTTTCATTTCTTTTGCATTGGATGCTTATTACCTAGGTAGGGAATACTTTGTGAGAGATATCAAGTGCACCAACAGGCTCTGTTAAGTACTGCAGTGCAGGTTTAGATCCTTAAAGTAGGTATTGGTTGTCCCATTAGATTTTCAAAGGTATGGAGAGGTCAAGCAGGACCAGATTTATGATGGCCCTGCAGGCCAAGCACAGCTCATAACGAAATGCCTATCAAGAGATGGAATAAACTGATAGGGCTTTTAGTGGCTATGTGTAACTTAAGAATCTCATACTAGACCATCTTAATTAGGAATCATATCAGTTTTTCAAGATGGGCAATACGCTTTGACAAGTACATGAATAATTAGGCCCACAATGAATGCCTTAGGGAGAAAAGGAAGGGACAGTAACCTATTTAGCTCTGGTGGGGATGTCTTTAGTAATTAAATGGGCAAGGGAAAAGGATTTCCTAACAATAGTTGATAAATAGTGGTCAACTGAGACTTCATTGTTTACAGATATGTCAGTCACTATAAAAACTGTAACAGTTCTGAGGGGGTGGTGTTTATGTGGTAGGTGCATGAGTGTTCCTGTTTTCTGTAGAGTACTACATAATGTGTTTGTATTGTTTTTCATTGAGCTTTATATGTGCGACCACTTTGTTCATCGGCATAAATGTTCTCATATGCCTTCCTATAAATGTTGTTTTTCTACATTCTTCATAGTTTCTGCTCCTTTCTGAACAAAGATGTCTGCTGCATAGACTCATCAATCTGAATGCTGTGTTTACCCAGAGATTATTTACAATTAAACATTAATAAACACACAGACAGGAAGTACTATTCAATTAATCTTTAACAATAGGCTTCAGCTTCATGAACCACGCACCCTGTTGACCCTGCTAGAATGCAGGTACATCAGTCTGTTTGTACACATGCACTTACACAGCAGAGAACAAGGCAATATGTGGAATATCACTGTTTGGGTTAAAAGGGGAAACGTGAAGAAATTAGGTACTAGTAAGAAGTGGTGCCAGATGTGTGCTTCTATAGCAAGACAGAGAATGAAGGGATACCATCTTTTAGGGTGTAGGTAGGTCACAGAACCAGTGACTGCTAGAAAGTGAGACATAACACATCAGTTAAGTCAGCAGGCCTTCAATATACTCTGTCACAGACACAGAAGAAGTCACTACTTTGGGCTCTACAGGTACCCACTCTGCATTGAAAAGGCCTAACAGTGCCTCTTTTGTTGTTTTTATACTTTTTCAAGTGTTTTTTTTTTTGAGACCCCAGTGTACTGGGAAGAGTCTTACTTTCTAAGCACAGTACAGAAGGAAAATACATTCACGGAGGCTCTCTGTACTAATCTGCCCAAACAACAGAGACCTCCAAAGCAGAAATGCAAGCAACCTCCACCCCCCAACACAACCCAAATGACACATAGTCCACATACTCAGTGTGCCACTCAACTACAGCCCATAAGGCATAACGTGCCCAACACTCTAGTCATAGGTGACTCTATAGTCAGGCACACTGATGTTCTACTCACCAAGCTAAACAAGGAAAAAGTTACTGCCAGCTGCCTGTCAGGTGCCAGGATCCACCACATAACGCATGCACTCAGGTCACTAAACAAAAATACAAATATGACTCTGTCATTGTCCATGTTGGTGTGAATAACCTGAGACGTACCTCCCTGGACTACATGAAAATAGACATGGAGGAGCTCTCTGATCTTGTAGCCCAGGCCGGTATGACCCTAGCCCTGAGTAGCATTCTGCCATCACCCAGAATGACACCACAGTACAAGGACAAAATGATTGACTTTAACAATTGGCTAAGCTTCTGGTGTCATTCTAAGGGAATCCAGTATCTGTCTGCCTGGGATGACATGACTGACAGACCACTCTGCTTTGCCAGAGATGGCCTGCACCTGTCACCCTTGGGATTCCAGATACTGGCAAAGGCTCTTGCCACCCCTATAGTGCCTTTTTTAGGCAAGGTTCAAATGACAAATTCACCACCGTAACAGGTACAAGCAAGCAAAATCTGAGGGTAATGCTACTCAATGCTAGAAGTATAAACCTCAAAATGCACTCACTCGTGGCACTCCTTAAAATGGAGAACATTGACATCTGTGCAGTGACAGAGACCTGGTTCAAAGCTCCAGAGAGCACCCCTGCATTACCAGGCTATAATTCATACCACACCTTTCGGCCACCAAACCTGGACTGAAACACTAAAGGTGGAGGCGTGTCCATATTCATTAAGGATATCCACACCTCCAAGCTAGTTGCTCAGCATAATGCATCCGAGATTATCCAAGTTCAACTAACTCTGGGCAAAACCGCAATCCAGATTGTAGCTTGCTACAGACCCCCCACCATGACCCAGGATTCCCACTCCTCTTTTCTTGATACACTGGAAAATATTAAGGTACAACCCAACACTCTAATAATGGGTGATTTCAACTACCCTACCATTAACTGGGAAAACTGCTCATGTACCAACTCTTTTGCTCAACGTTTTCTGGAAATCATCAATTCCAACACTTTGGATCAACTTATCCACATCCCCACCAGAGGTAGCAATATCCTAGACCTGGTCATCACCAACATGGGTGACCGGTGTTCCACACCAAAGGTCAGCTCCTCGTAGTCAGATCCGACCACAACCTAATCACCCTAGACATCCACATCCCGCTCCCACCCCCCATTAGGAAAACAACCGTAAAAAATTTCTCCAAAGCCAACTTCACGCTTCTTAAGACAGAAGTGGCAAACTTCATGACACCCATGCAGATGGACAATAGAGGTACAACTGCTGAATCCTACACAAACGCACTTTATAAGCACTTACATGAGTGCATGGATCGTGCTATCCCTAACAGAACCAAGATGCTATCCTCCAAAAAAAGGAAGCTAAGCTGGTGGTCTTCTGCCATAAACAAACTCTACAACAGAAGAAAGAAACAGTTGCAAAAAAGTGTAAATGCCACAATTGAGGAACTCTCTGGTCAGCCTCAGTAAGAAGCTGAGATCCCTCATAAAATCCTCCAAAGCTAGTTATGAAAACAAAATTGCCACTGATTCTAAAGACAACCACAAAGCATTCTATAGCTATGTTAAAAATCTCAATGGCAACACTCAGATCTGCTCTGAGTTACAGCACAATGACACTAAATATACAGAACCAACTGATATTGCCAACATCCTGGCAGATAGGTTCAGTGCTAACTTTACCTCCCTCTCACCCCCTAAAGGGCCCATCTTTATACCGGAAGAATGCAAAGTTCCTGTAATCACGGCTGCACACCAAAGGTCAGCTCCTCGTAGTCAGATCCGACCACAACCTAATCACCCTAGACATCCACATCCCGCTCCCACCCCCCATTAGGAAAACAACCGTAAAAAATTTCTCCAAAGCCAACTTCACGCTTCTTAAGACAGAAGTGGCAAACTTCATGACACCCATGCAGATGGACAATAGAGGTACAACTGCTGAATCCTACACAAACGCACTCTATAAGCACTTACATGAGTGCATGGATCGTGCTATCCCTAACAGAACCAAGATGCTATCCTCCAAAAAAAGGAAGCTAAGCTGGTGGTCTTCTGCCATAAACAAACTCTACAACAGAAGAAAGAAACAGTTGCAAAAAAGTGTAAAATGCCACAATTGGAGGAACTCTCTGGTCAGCCTCAGTAAGAAGCTGAGATCCCTCATAAAATCCTCCAAAGCTAGTTATGAAAACAAAATTGCCACTGATTCTAAAGACAACCACAAAGCATTCTATAGCTATGTTAAAAATCTCAATGGCAACACTCAGATCTGCTCTGAGTTACAGCACAATGACACTAAATATACAGAACCAACTGATATTGCCAACATCCTGGCAGATAGGTTCAGTGCTAACTTTACCTCCCTCTCACCCCCTAAAGGGCCCATCTTTATACCGGAAGAATGCAAAGTTCCTGTAATCACGGCTGCACAGGTAAAAACTTCACTCTCCAAAGCCAAGAACACAGCATCCATGGGACCTGACAACATCCCAGGCTGCCTTCTACATGAACTACAGAATGAACTAGCACCCCACCTAAGTACCATGTTCAATCATAGCCTCACATCAGGCTTTGTGCCCATTGAATGGCGCACCACGACAGTTATCCCACTCCACAAAGGGGGGGCCACAACAGACCCCAGGAACTACTGCCCCATTAGCCTGACGAGCCTCGTCTGCAAGGCCATGGAACGTATCATCATGGAACTCATAAACAGAGACACTGGAGATCTCCAAACCCTGGACCTCACACAGTTTGGGTTTGTAAAAGGCAGATCATGTCTCCTAAACCTGATAGACTTCTTTGAAGTAGTCACCAAGGCCATGGATGAGGGTAAGGTGGTTCACACAGCCTATCTAGATCTCGCCAAGGCATTAGACACCATCCCCCACTCTGGAATTACAGATAAACTCACTAAACTAGGTATAAATCCCTATGTCACAAGATGGGTTGCCAACTGGCTTACTGAAAGAACCCACACTGTGAAAGTGGCAGACTCCAAATCAGACTTCAGACCAGTGACAAGTGGAGTACCACAGGGTTTAGTCCTGGGTCCTCTCCTGTTTGGTATGTACTTCTCTGAAGTACAGGCTAACACAGAAGGTCTTTGGCTAACTAAATTCACAGATGACTGCAAACTAGGAGCCATAATTGAAACTCCTAATGATGTGGACATCCTACAAAAGAGCCTCATTGAGACAGATGCCTGGTGTCAAAGACATGGTCTCAAGCTCAATGCCAAAAAGTGCATTGTCATCCCCTTTGGTAAAAATTCTGTACCCATGAACTACCACATAGGCGGTAGTCTACTTAACACTGAAAGTGTGACAAGAGACCTTGTGACACAGGTGGGCAGTAGTCTCTCCTTTGATAATCACATCGCCAAAGTGGTCAGGAAGTCCTTCTACGTGGCACACCTCATCACAAAAGGTTTCTCATCCAGAAAAAAAGAGGTCATTGTTCCCCTCTACTCATCACTCATTAGACCCATTATAGAGTACAATGTCCCTTTTGGTATGTACCTCACAAGACATCTACAACAACTGGAAAGGCCGCAAAAATACCCCACAAAGAGGATTACTGGCCTCAAACAGATGCCTTATGCAGACCGTCTCAAAAAACTCCAGCTTTACTCCGTCGCATATCACCTACTCAGAGGTGATCCCTGCCTAACATATAAAGCTATGTCAAACCCAGAGCTGTTGGACATGCTCCACTTAAAAAAATCTCAATCCCTCCGAGCTACAAGCTCTAGGGACATAAACCTTGTCACCACAATAAACAGAACATGCTGGAGGGATAGATTCCTGTCCCAGAGACTTCCCATACTCTGGAACAGACTACCTATCTATGTCAAACAGAGCTCCTCATTAGCACTCTTCAAGAAAAATCTTGATGATTGGATGGGTAATAGGAAATTCACCCCGGGGATCACTTCTGTGGTTCTGCTTGACAGGGGCACAGGAAAATAATTTTCTTGGGTGGCGAAAGCCAGGGTACATTTTTGGCTAGGCTTGTATAGGTCCTAGGGCCAATAGCCTAGTACCTACCTATGAACCTATGAACCTATGTGATGATTAAAACTTTTCTATAACTTGTACTGAGTAATGAGCCAGTATCCCAAGAACATACTGAAAAAAATCACTTTTTAAAACATAAGTCATATCAGTTTTCTTTAGTCAAACTTATCTTGCTTACATAAAATAATTCTCTGTTTTTCTTGCTACTCTTCTCCTCAGCTGAGCTGAAACAATACTCTGGAAATTTGTTTTGCCAATGTTAAAAGCTAATTTGCATCAGTACAAACAACATGTCACTACTGAGAAAGATAAAGTGTTGCACATTACATAATGTGCAAAACTCACGTGAAACTCTGCAGTCATTTAATTCTGTTCTGTAATTTCGAAATACCTTAATAGTGTTGTTTACTGGCAGGCATCACCATTTTCCAAAGTAAGTTTCCTCATTGTGCTACAGTATGCTGGCATTTCTGATGTATTCCTATTCACCTGATCATTGTGATCACCTGCTAGGAGCCCTCGTTCTCTAGCAATGTACCTGCTGTGCATCTAACTTATACCGAAATATGCATTATTAGCTGTTGTGTTTCTTTACACAACTGCATCCTCAACATTTATGAGTGGTTCTGAACACTGGTCAGAACAGAGACACAGATGGAGAAATACAGAAGTCTTCGTTTATTAACAAAGATAAATCAGTCATAAAGACAAAAAACACTGGCATGTTTCCTAGTTTCTATTTCATGCACACATACATGCTAATGACACCTGACTTGTTCACACTTTACAGATGATGTCATGAGGACATCAGAGTGCTTAAATGAAGACTATGATGACACACAGCAGTAATAAAGGAAGCAACTCAAGGGGTTTACTCAGTACCAGTTCCTGTCATCTTTAGTAACACTAAGCACTTCACTGAAGACAAGAAAAGATAACACATGGATGACACAGCACATGTAACATTAGCCGTGGTAAACCTGTCAGCCGCATATAAATACTATGTCAATTAACCTGCACACCAGTCAGTAGAAGAATGACAGAGCAGGGGGAAAGACAGACTACAAGAGGACAAACAGCCTGGCCTTATAGGGTGAAGCCATACAAAACACCTCAGAATGAAGTTTACAGCACTAGTAACTAGGGACTTATCAGGAGATAGGTACAAAAGGGCCATTTTGGACACGAGTCAGTATTTGATTCTATATCCAAGGAAGGGACAGTAAATAACCTTAGCAGTACAGGGCAGGACTTAAGCAGGTAAGCTGGAAGTACATGTGAAAGCAGACACAGGAAAGCAACATATGGCACTCAGAGTCATAGGATAAGGTGTATTATGATACAGAATATGAAACACCCAGTGGGACAGATGCTATGATGGAAAATTCCCCAGACAATAGAAACAGTTTTATCTCAATTAACTCTTTCATGTGACCATTACATGAAATACGGTATATAGTTCCAGATATCAAGACGCCAGAAAAATGTTATTTATTTTATTTACTTGTATTTGTTGACTGGGGTACAGCACAGATCTTATTTCACTATCTTCAGCCTCGGCCTACGGATACATGAAATTTCCAATTAGATAAAAAAATAATACTAGGGTAGAAGTTACCCAGAAGAGTTGGGTGACTAACTGCACCTGACATCACAATATGACCACTTTCAGGCACACCCAGGGGGGGGCACAGAGATTATTAGGCTGTATTTAGATTTACCCTAGTAATCTATATAGAGGCATTCTACAGCATGAGCAAAGCAAAACTTGCAAAGAACAGTATAGAGACTGCAAGTATTATGTGACTGACTGATGTAAGTAAAGTTTACAAAGGAACCTTTTCACAGGGGCTTCAGTAACATGCTGGTGCATTCTGAAGCTTGAGTAACAAAAACTAAAAATGGGATGCAAGAAATAGTTCTGCAAAGCAAAACTGCAAGATGATGGTAATAGCCTTCTTCAACAACTGACAGCAAAATGTTTGGTAAACTTCAGACACACACTCAGTAGGCATATGAGTATAAGTATAAAGAGTTAAGGGAAAAAAGGCAAAACATAACCAAAAACTCATCCCGTATAAAAGGCAGTGAAACAAATCAGTACAGCAAAGTCTGCCAATTCTTCTTGGCTGATGCACTTTGTCACAAATAAAACATCAGCCCAAAAATTATACATTTTCTTTTATAATAATGCACAAACCACAGCTCCACCACAAGTGTTACAGAAGCATAAGCATATGTGTAAGCGGGCACACACACACACACACACACACACACACACACACACACACACACACACACACACACACACACACACACACACACACACACACACATGTGAGTGCACACATGCACACACACACACATACACATGCACACACATGCGCACATACGCACATGTACACATGCGCACATACGCACACATGCGCAAACACACTTGCAAACACACACACACGCACACACTTAGAAGTGTGTACATCCAAAACAGACACAAATATCCACACTTAAGTATCAGGAAATGCAAACTTTTTTAAATTTTAATAGCAATACTTTAAAGATGCTGTTTTTCACACAAGTAACCCCAGTATTTATTTATATACTTTATTGTGATTGTTTACCACAGAAGTCCAACTAAACCAGTGGTGACCTAGGGAAAATATCTCCAAAAAGTGTACCACTTCAGGACACATACATTACTTCTAAGCAGCAGTCACTTTCTGATCATATCAAATTGAATACATAGGTTCATAGGTGCTTACTAGGCTAACGACCACAAGGGCCTTTTTAAGCCTAGCCATGCATCCCAAATCTCTGACGAGTTCTGATACTCTTGATAAGTGTAAGCATGGACCTGGGAGATGAATCATTTACAGGTTACCTGTTTGTATCGGAGACATATGTGCCAAACCAGAGATGAATTTCTGGTTTACTATCCAATTGTCCAAGTTGCACTTGAATTGGATTAGGGAGGAACTCTGCTTCACATGGATGGTGACCCTGTTCCACAGACGGGGTAGTCTCTGGGATAAGTACCTATCTCTCCAGCAGGTCCTATTTATATCACAGGCAAAAGTTAAGTCTTTAGAATGGGTAATTCTGGTACTGTTTGTTTTGTGGATACGCAGGAAGTCCATCAGAGTGGGGTCGGACAATGCCCTGTATGCCAGACATAGATCTCCTCTCAAAAGTCTATAGGAGACAAAATACAGGGATAAGGTGTTGAGGTGGTCTGCATAGGACATATTACTTATGCCCTATATTCTTCTAGTGAGGAAGGTGTGGATGTGGCCCATGTCTCTGAACTTATTTTTTACAAAAGCCTTTTTTATAACAGATTTTGTATAGTTGGATGAAGTGAATTTTTGTATAAGCTTACTTTCTACAGAACTGAAGGATTCTTGTGTGAGTTGTAGAGTGGAAAGTGATGGAGCAGAGCAGACAAGAGTTGAATCATCAGCATACTGTATAAGGGAGGCATGCTGGGTGGATTTGTGTAGATTGTTGGTAAATATGGAGAAGAGTAGTGGGCCTAAAATTGAGCCTTGTGGTACGCCTATCGTAGTTGGGAGTAAAGGAGATTGTACGCCTTGCCATTGAACTGATTGCTGTCTATGTGACAGATAGCTTTTAAACCAGGCAATAGTGGAAGGGGCAAAGGATAGGGAGGCCAGGGAGTCTAGAAGTTTGAAGTATTGTTATTTCTGTGAAGGTTGACCTGGTTGGTGAAAGAGAGGACAGCAGTTGTTGTGCTATGATTTTGCCGGTAGCCATGTTTTATGGAGGAGAGAAGATTGTTTGTGTTTAGGAATTTCATAACTTGACAGTGAATACATTTCTCAAGCAGTTTAGATAAGGGGGATAGAATGGCAATAGGACGTTAGTTTGAGAATTCATAAGAATTGCCACCTTTATGAAGTGGTATAATATATGAAACTTTCCAGAGTTGGGGATGTAGGCTTTATGTATGGAGAGGTTGATGAGGATAGAAACTGGGTAAGACAGGGATTCAGCAGCAACTTTAGGAAGTTGGCTGGTAGACTGTCAGCTGCAAGGGTGGTTGGCTTTAGTTTTAGGAGGAGTTTTTTAATAGTGGAAGTGGAAACTGGTGAGAGAGCAAATGAGGGGATATTGTCGGTGCATTTGGTAGGCATATGTGTATGGTTGTTATTGGATAGCTGGGAGGATAGAGTTAGGATGAATTCTGTAAAACAGTGATTAAACTGAGATGCTATGTCTTTGGTACTGTTGCCTGAGGAGGGGGCTGGAGTGGTAATTTTTCATGGTTTTAGAAGGGAGTTGATAGCATGCCAAAACTTTTGGGGGTCTTTTGAGTGTTTGTTTTGGACCCCGATGAAATAGTTCTTTTTGTCTAGTTTGGCTTGTTTCTTGGCCTGATTTCTGAGTTGCTGGAAATTTTGTTTGGCTATGCTAGTGTTATCCCTTTTCCAGATTTTCCAAGCTTTATCTCTAAACTTTAGTAAGGCTCTTGTGTCCCTGCTCAGCCATGGTGCATAATTTGCCTTGACTCTGATTTTTCTAATGGGTGCAACTTTGTTGAGGACATTTAAGAGTGTACTATTAAAGTATTCAACGGCTTGGTCTAAACCTAGCATTAGTAGTGGTTTCCAGTTAGTTTGTTTTAGAGTAGAGTTTAGCTCCTGTATGTTTAGTTTACGGTCATCTCTAACTTGTCTAAAGGTTATGGGTTTGGGTATGTTGGTGCATTTGCATAGGAGAAAAGTGGGGAGATGGTCACTAAGACCATCTGGTAAACAACATGTATGGTAGTTTTGTTTTGGGCAATTCACTAGTGTCCAATTTAGAATGGATTGTTTATGGGGGTTTTTTATCAACTCTAGTAGGTTTTTGAATGAGTTGTGAAAAACCAAGGGGATTAACATGATTAGTGGGGTTGTTAGAATTACAGGCTCATATTGCCTGATGCATATGCCTTGGAGTGGGCATGAAGCACAGAGCAAACCTCTGAGATGATCCATGGTTTATTATTTGGATCTATCCAGATGTCTTTATGGGGCACAATGAGGTCGGTGCATGTGCTTATGTAGCTGGAGACTACTGAACTGTATTCCTCCAGATCAACACCATCTTTATTCATAGCAGCTGTCTTAGAAACATCCCACTGAGTACACTGAAAACAATCCTGAAGCTCCTGTTCAGATTCCTCTGTCCACACCTTAAAAGTTTTTTTACAATGGGAGCTTGTTTGAGGAACTGTCTATATGCCGGGTAGAGAAATACAGAAATATGATCAGATTGACCAAAATGAGGGTGAGATACAGCCTTGTATGCCCCCTTCACATTACTGTATACATGGTACAGTCTTGTATGCCCCCTTCACATTACTGTACAGATGATCTAGTATATTTTTCTCTTGTGTAGGGAGATTAACATATTGCTGTTATGCTGTCGTCACAGACCATAAGTTGTAATGATTAAAGTCACCAGCCACTATAAATGCAATGTGCATTTATAACTCATGCAATGTCCCCAAATGCAGCAGAGCAATTGGCTTGTAGAGGGATATAAACAGCTAAGATAAACACAACTGTAAACTCTCTTGGTAGATAGAAGGGTCTGCATTTCAGCATTAGGTGCTCTACATCATTCGAGCAGTGTTTGCTAATAATCTGCACATCTGAACACCATTTGTTATTAATATAGAACTATTAATAAAGTACTTCCACCTTTGATTTTACCCAATACCTCTGTGTGGTCCTCTTGATGGAGTGAGTGAGTATGGAACCTGAGAAGTGAATCAGGAATATTATTGGATAACCAAGTTTCAGTAAACATCAGTACACAGCAATCTCTCATTTCTCTCTGGGCCACAATTCTAGTTCTGAGATTATCCATTTTTTTTCTCAAGCAATCAGACATTAGCAAGCAGCAGGCTGGGAAGGGATGGCCTGCTGCCCTGGCCTTCAAATTCACATGTAACCCACCTCTCCTACTATGCCTCACCTTCAGACACTCCTTCCTCCGGCTATATTCATCACCCGAATCCCCTGCTTGTAGGCCTCGTCTGCAAGCATTTCTGAGAGAATGTTCCTCATCTGATAATCAAGGAATAATATCACAAAACTGACTGCCTATCTCTAACAATGTTTCTTTATCATATATTAACAGTGCAGATGAAGTTTGCGTGCCTAACAACTTAAAAAACACCACCAAAAGAAACACACAAAAAAAAAAAAAACTGGCAGAAGGAGAATGCAGAGACGTTCATAGGTAGGTACTAGGCTATCGGCCTGAGGGCCTACGTAAGCCTAGCTTGTCAGTCACGATGGCCGCCATCTTAACATATATTAGTAGCTTCTGTGGTAAGGAGTACATCACTGTGCTTATTGTAAGTCCTTGGGATGTTGAGAAGCTTTCAACTGCAAAAGTATGAGAATGTGTTTGACACGTACCACCTCACTAGGATAGACAGAAATGGGTATTTAGGTCAGCAGACAGTCTTGTATTATGACAGCTGTAAAGCCTCTGTTCCAATTTCTAATTCTGACCACTGAAGCTCTTTAAGGCTAAGGCAATGACAATTCTAGCAGGTAGAATTTGTTGCAATGAGTACAATTTATGTTCCCTACTGAAATGTTGTCACTCTAAATGCCAAGTGCCAATAAGCTGAAAAAAAAGACTGAAAGTCTATGAGAAGAGAGAATCTCAAAAATTGAAGTTATCGTTTAAGCTTTTTTTTTTTTTTTTTTGCGTGGAGGGGTCAAAATATGAACATAAATAAGAAAGTATGAATAAGTTGCAAACAGTGATCAGTTTCTCTACTGTAGGACATTCTAGATGAATAATCTTGTGTCATTTTGTTAATTATTCCCTACTTAATAGATGTCTATTATTAACCAGTAATTCACTTGGTTAAAGAAGCCAGACCCAAAAAAATGTCTGTGTGCCATAAGGAGCTGTAGGTGTTAACTGGAATAATACAAAAATGCACTGCTTGAAAGAGTTAAGCCAACTAGCCAGTGCAGTAATAGAACACACAATCTTCTATACTAAAGCCAAATGTACAACTTGCTGAGTTACTGAGACATTTTTGATTATGTGTAATGGCTTCTTTAACATCTACCTGAATAGCTGCTAACTCAGAGTAATAGTTTGCTGGTGGTAGCTGTCAACTGAAAAATTGACATTTAATTTTAGTGGAAAGCTTAGTTCTTTTTGTATATTTTGACTTTGTTTGTGTATTTTATAATCTAGTAGAGTGCACAGTCTTTAATTGGTATTCAGGAGCTTGGTTTGCAAGTGTAGTAAAAGGGATGCAACAACTAAGTTATAAAAATGTTCAATCAGAAGGTCAGCTGAATGTCAATCCCGAGACCACAGCTGATTCTGTCTTGCTGCTGAGTACAATATGAGGAAACAGAGATGAAGCTAACCAGCTCTGCAGCATTCTGTGGCACAGACATAAGTAAGTGTTGGCAGAGGTTAGCTTGCTGGTAGAGGTTGTTTGTTAGTGGCATTTACCTATAGATTAGCTGTTTCAATGATATAAAAGTACTGATGAAACACATTCTAATGACACTTAATGCTTTAAAAGCCTGTGGTAATCTTTCCATATAGTCTGTCTAGACCATAGATTTGATCCTAAAATACAAATGTGTAAAACAAAACCAAAGCACCTGAATGCAAGACAGACGAGACCAATGTTTCTAGTGTATTCTCAGTTTAATATCGACTTTCGTCCTCAGACTTTACCAAGAATGCTAAAAAATACAAAACACATCTTTATATACTCAAACTTAAAATCATTCAATCCAATAAGACTGTAAAAACAATCAATTAAACAAAAATTAAAAAAAAATGTAGTTGTATTAACCCTTTAAGTGATAGCAAGTCTTTGTTCTTTGAGAAAACACTTTATATTAATGTGGTTATTTAGACCAGGGGGTTGCCAGCAGCGGGATGAAAGTGAAAAGGGATGTTATGTCAACAGCACAAATATAAGTATCACAAGAGTCCCTTCTGTATGACGAAAAGTTGCTGAACTAAAGGATTTAGTACCAATTCTCAGCTAAAGCGTCTTCTGCGTGGAGATATGTGTGAATGGGCGTACCTTCGTTGAAGGTTGTGCATCAGGGCTGGTAACTCAGCATGTAAAAATCAACTACCAATCATTAGTGGACCGGAGTTCCGCTGTGGCGACCCCTAACCGGGAAAAGCCGAAAGACACAAACAAACAAACCTTCAGTATTGTTTCCTGAAGCTGACACTATAGGTCAAAAAGGGGGACATGCTGGATGCTTATGAATTTATGGAATACAAAAAGTACTAGCCTTGGATGTTCTATAACAAGAAAATTATACAGTTCCATATCCCTGTCTCCATTAGGTACCATTTCATATAGACAGTCTCTGATACAAGAATAACTTTTCTGTACTTCACATTCATTGGTCACTGCATATTCTTCTACACGACTAAGCATTTCTTCAAAAGCTGTATTATATTGTACCACATTCATAACTACCGGCCCCCCTTGTTAGCTTTCATAAATCTTAACATTTTGTTATATTTCATTCTTTTAAGGTTTTCATTTGCTTTGGGTTTAAATAAAAAAATGTTAACTCACTCTTTTAGACAAAGCTTGTCATTCCATTTTCACAGAAAGTTTCAAATGTCTTTACAGTATGATGTAATTAAGCAATAACGCACAGATGGGTGTGGGTAATGCTGGATTTACCCACAGTTGGTGTGGTTTGGTCACGAGGGCTTCACCCTCGTAACCAAACAAAGCCACCCGTGGGTAAATCCAGCATTGCCCACACCCAGTCATGGGTTACTGCTATTATACAATGACATTATTTAAGAAACAAATACTTAATTTTCTTAAATAATTTTGTATAATGCTTCTATGCTACCCTTCTGCAGGTATCCTGGGGCATTTCTGATATACTGCGCATGTGTAAGGGTCATGTTCCCACCATTACGCAGTACATCAGTGCTGTGTAGAGGTAGCAACAGAGAAACAAAGCTCTCTGTTGCTTTTTCAAAGCTATCTCACTATGTTAAGTGAGTTTAACATAGCGACATATCTTTAAAAAAAAGCAACGGAGAAAGGAAGATCTCCATTCCCTTTTTTTAAGTTATCTCGCTATGTTAAATGAAGATCTCCGTTGCCTTTTTTTTTAAGATATCTCACTATGTTAAACGTATAACATAGCGAGATTAAAGCAATGGAGATCTTCCTTTCTCCACTGCTACCTGTGCGCACACAAAAAAAAAAAAGAGATATACTAATGGAAAAAGTCCGGGCAACCAGATGTTTTCTGTAAGTATATGTCAGATTTACAACGGTCATGCTGGTTGAGCTGGCCAATCAGCGTGCTCATTTTTTGAATGTTTATGGCCAGCCATTGTATAATACTGCGTTAAAAACAGAAGGTTTTCTGAGAGCACTCCTTAAGTGAATGTCTTTCAAAATATACTGCAGATTAAGTTTCCTAAGAAAAAGTTTCAGTTCCATCAAGATACGAGTGTTACCAGCTCTGTAGGAATAAAGCTAAAACCATATTCTAACACTTGTGCATGCTGTTCATTTAATGTTACATCAGACAAATTGTAAATTTTGGTGTTACAGCTCACATTATGTCCATTCTTTATCATTTCTTCCTTGTTGTTCTTCTGCAGTGTTGTGGTAAATCCCCCCTCCCTTCCCCAACTATAGTTTTTTGCTTGAAATTCACTTTCTTCTGACAAGGAATGGAATTGGGGGAATTAAATGTCAGTTCTGGAATTTTAACATTGGAAACCTGAAGGTAGAAAAAAATCTGCTGTTTCACCATCAGTATAGTTACTTCCTACTTGCTCCATGTAATTACTGAACTATGTGACATCACTTCCACGGTTCTCGGAGGGAAGTTTTAAAGTAACCACGTCATTCTTCCCTGTTGTTGCATTAGAGCTAGTAGAATTTGTAGAGATCGTAGATGTAAAATTCTTTTTAGCAGGAATAACATAAGCTGTACCATTCTCATAAGCATAAATGTCTTGCTGAATTTTCTTTTGTTTCCTTAGGACTATAGTTTTCTTAAACCGGTCTAATGAAACCAGTAAACTTTCATAGGCCATTTTAAATTCAGTATATGTATTAATCATCTTTTTTACCCTGGTGTCCAGTTGTTCTAGATGGTCTCTCATAGTATTTACATTAAAAATTTGAGAAACTGTAGTTGAATACTATTAAAAAAAATGAATTATTTAAAAAAAGGGCTATCCAGTGCTTTAAAAATTCTTAAGCCCTTTGGTACTATTTTAAGTGACAACAATGTTCAAAATATTTTACTTCGATAACGGTCACTAGACCCTGAGTAATGAGTAAAATAGTTTCCCATGTCAAGAGCTTCAAGTCAGCTTGGTGAGATGGCTCAAGGGGTAAAAAAGGGAAATAAAGAGAAAGACTGCCTGCAAGATTTAATAGATGGCCAAGGTGGAGAGGGGGCTGGAAGACAAAGTCCTGAGCAGCACTTCCTTTTTTCTGTGAATTTATTTGTTTCTTTATACTATTGCTTCCCAGATTTGTGTTAGAATTTTTTGAAGGGCTTACCGAAAAGAAAAGGTTCAGGACTGGAAGAGTAGTTTCTATTATACTCTGGTATGGGTCAATGAAAAATCGGTTTGACCTCTTGGATAACTTTTCCTCGTTCATAAAATCACTTCAGAATATCAGGTTAAGTACCAACCAATACTTCCCTGTCCAAGGAAGCATGGTGAATTTGTCCCTTGACATCTTCCAGAAGATTTTCTGATCTGATCCATGTAGCCGCACAACAATGACCCTGTTGCAGCTCCTTGGAAGATTGTAGCTAATGCATCATATGCACATTTGAAGAAATGCTTTGTTATTCCTTCACTGTCTGAAGTGGATAACTCAGTAATTGTCTTATTCATATCTGCAAAGGTCGCCAGGATAATTTTGGCCAAATGAGCCTGACTACTGATCATCCTAAAGGCTAGAGTAGAGCATGTATAGACTTTTTCCAATACCTCTGAAAATACATTTGATCCTTGTCTGAAGGCACAGGATAATTAATAATAGCTTGCTTAGAACTAGTATACTTGGCTAAAGAAATTACAGATGAGTCAGTCTCAAGGTTACAAAACAGGCGTCTGTGGGATTAGGGCACCTTCTAAATCTTTTCTGGCTTTTTCGGGCAGGAGGCTGTCTGGAGTAGGACATGCAGCACTAAAGGTGTCCTCCAGAGTACCAATAATGGGGGGGTGGCCAAAGGTTTAGAGGTGAATACCTGAAGAAGATCATAGTATCTTTTTTATGTCTCAGTTATTTCTTTTGGAAGAGTCCTTCATTCTATCTATAGTGTCTAAAAATGATATTTTCTCTACAGGAGAATTTGATGACACATTTTCCTCAGAGTCTGACTCTAAAGAGTCAGGAGAAGACACATGTGAGGCACAGTCCAGTCCAATCTTTTGTATACCTGGCTGGAAGTCACTGTCAGAAGGGGAAGGACACAGATTCCTTTTTAAATGAAAAGAGGCAGGACGCAGGCTGCAAAGGATTTGAAAAGCTATTAGGCAAAAACTGTATCATTCCTCCTTTGTTCTTTGGCAGATGGGGTCAAAAAGGAGAAACATGTTTAGTCTTTTGTCTTTTCCAAAGAAATACTCCTAGATAAATCAAACATATCGTCTTTCATCCTAGAACCCTATAGCACTTCCCTCACCAGTACTTGAGCGATACCATCAGGCCTTTCTAGGACCACTGAGCAGGGTACTCCTTTCTCAGTAGTATGCATATGTCTGGCCCTTGAGGATGCAAAGACGTTTGACCCTTAGCAATGTCCCTCAGAGCAGCACAAGAGTGGTCATGGAGAGTGATGGATGGTCTGAGGACTTCAGTAAGGTCACAGGATAGTCCTCCATCAGGAATAGGGGAGAGGTTGTACATGAGGACTCTTCAGAAACCTCCACAACCATCTTCTTTTTTTAGATGTCAGAAGTGGTTATCTGAGGTACTTGAACTGGAGTCTACTGACTTTTTAGCAAGAGCATTAAGCTGTTGGTTTTCAAGAAAAATGGAATGTTATGATAGCCTTCGGAGCAAAAGACAAACCGATATCACAAGAGTGAACATAGTGAGATTCCCGTGAACAAAACAAACAAGCTGTGCGGGAAACGTTATAAGGTAATAGTCTTGCATACAGATACTTCCATTTTCTACTAGACATAATAAAAAAATGTATACAACTTTTACACACAAATAAAAAGAAAGTTCCCCAGAGGATCTGTCCAAATATTCAAACAACCTGTCCTCTGAACACTGAAGTTGCATCAAAGTCAGAGCCTGACTAAAGTTTTCAGGGACAACAAAATTTTGATATTTGGACTCCACACATCTTTTATACCAGCACACACCTGAGCGCCAGTGGATGCATGGCACACATGGAAGGCACTCATGAGTGCCAGTGGATGCATGGCACACATGGAAGGCACTCATGAGCGCCAGTGGATGCATGGTACACATGGAAGGCACACCTGAGTGCCAGTGGATGCATGGCACACATGGAAGGCACTCATGAGCGCCAGTGGATGCATGGTACACATGGAAGGCACTCATGAGTGCCAGTGGATGCATGGCACACATGGAAGGCACTCATGAGTGCCAGTGGATGCATGGTACACATGGAAGGCACTCATGAGTGCCAGTGGATGCATGGTACACATGGAAGGCACTCATGAGTGCCAGTGGATGCATACATGGAAGGCACTCATGAGTGCCAGTGGATGCATGGCACACATGGAAGGCACTCATGAGTGCCAGTGGATGCATGGCACACATGGAAGGCACTCAAAAGCTTACATATAAAGGCTGGGTGTATGATGCTTGTCATGATACATCCCCTGCCTCATGACTCAACAGTATGTAAAAGTAACAGGGATGAAGGCAATAGAACCAGGAATAACACAAAAGACATGGGTTAAGGGCAACTAGACACCAACGATTCTCCACATGGGGTGTCTTAAAGGTAAGTATTTAAAAAAACATGGTGTGGGGAGCCACTAGACACCCAGGGATAAGTTGTGTGCCTTAAAAGGCAATAAAAGGGATTTCAACCCTGTACTGTCCCAACTCTCACAGATGATATTTATTCTCTGCACCACAACTAGACACCAGGGAAATCATGTCAAACATATACAAGTATAAACAGGGTGAAGAATTTGAACCCTGCAGCTTTGGCACTCAAAACCCCCAGTATTTACTCTCTCTAGAATGTGTAAAAATCTGTTAACCAGTTTACTGTGTAATTTAATTTAATCCTGACTTGTGCTCAGCATAAACTGTAACCTGTGGAACTTGTTTAACTTGCTTACTTATGTAATCTCCGTAAATAGTCTGTTTGTAATATGTAATGCTGGTATTATGTAATGCTGTATCTGCTTACCCTTGGAGCTTTTCTCCCCGGGCCTCTGCTGAAAATGGACATGCATCCATTCGGACTATCCCGGTCAACAAATGTAAAATAAAAATAAATAAAAATAAAAATAAATTTACCAGATACACTAACTGCTATGTAAGAGAGAGAGAGAGAATCTGGAGCATCATGCAGTGCCTGCAACAGTTTGTAACTTATGAGGGAGAGGGATATGGAATGTTAAACATACCCTTCAAATTTACGGCATAAGACATCATGAGAAAAAAAATTAACGATGGGACAAATTCACTAAGAGATTTGAAGTATTCCTATTACATACATTGAAAGTCATTAGAATACAGCTTTGTCCAAACCATGCATTTATTGAAGGATGCAACATATCAAACACTACAGTCTGGCATAATGACCAAGACTGTTATCATCTGCAAACTATCTGAGCAGGGAAAAATGTTCTGACAACAGGGACAGCTGTGGGGTATGTGTTTTGTGTATGTGTGTGTGTGTGTGTGTGTGTGTGTGTGTGTGTGTGTGTGTGTGTGTGTGTGTGTGTGTGTGTGTGTGTGTGTGTGTGTGTGTGTGTGTGTGTCTTTTACTGTGTGCCTCTGTACAGAACAGTGATTGAGGTGCTTTGCCTATGCTAACACAATGCGGTCGCCAGTAGTAACTACCACAGGATAGTGGTGATCTGCACTCATGGTAGTTAACAGCGATTCACATACATGCAAATTAGCAGATAACGAGGTCTTTCCTTTTTGCAGCTAATGTGTATTTGAATTGCAAAATACCACATCACAGAAACAGGCCTCTTTTACCACAGCCACAGGTATGAGTCTTAATGAATCCTTGGGTCTATTTGCATAAATGCTGATATTAAAATATTGAAGCTTTAAAGATATTTTTGGATGTGCTGACAAAACTACTGTCAAAAGCAGTGAGACAATTTGAAACCACATGGACAAACAAAAGGTACTTGGAAATGGAGTGAAATAAAAAAGTAAGGTGTCAGTAGTATTGCATTTGGCGCTTATCTGACAGTTATGGAAATGACTGGACAGGGGACAAGTGATCATTTTCTGCCATCAGATATATGTTTCTGTGTTTCATGTAGTTTGTAAAGGAAAGTATCTTAAATGTAATGAAAATGAGAAGCGTATGCATAACTCTCAACAAACACTAAAAATCATAGCATTGGTCTTTAAAAATAACAGCAGGGGTCAGAATCATAGCTTCATAGGTAGGTACTAGGCTATCGGCCCTGGGGCCTATACAAGCCCAGCCAAAAAGGTACCCCGGCTTTTGCCACCCAAGAAAATTATTTTCCTGTGCCACTGTTGAGCAGAGCCATAGAGGTGATCACCGGGGTGAATTTCCTATTTCCCATCCAATCATCAAGATTTTTCTTGAAGAGTGCTTTCTAATGAGGAGCTTTGTTTGATATAGATAGGTAGTCTGTTCCAGAGTATGGGAAGTCTCTGGGACAGGAATCTATCCCTCCAGCATGTTCTGTTTATTGTGGTGACAAGGTTTAGGTCCCTAGAACGTGCAGCTCGGAGGGACTGGGATTTCTTTAAGTGGACTATGTCCAACAGCTCTGGCTTTGACATAGCTTTGTATGTTAGGCAGAGATCACCTCTGAGCACACTTTTACTGTCTAGTATAATGTCTGCTTACAGCAGACCTTATATAGTCAGCTCTAATGATAGCCACTGGAAAAACAAACTTGCAATTTTTCCACAAATTACACAATTTTTTTAAATTTTTAAATAATTTGTGACATTATACTTAGAATAAAAATGCTGAAACTGTATATTCCAGCAAATTTAAGAAAGGATAAGATTACATGGAAAAGAAAGCCAGGATATGTCATTTTAAATCATTTATTCTATGCCTGGATTCATCTCTCAAGCTGGGTGTTAGAGCCTGACTGAGTGAATTCTGAGTTAAATCATGCTGTCAGAGGAGTTTTCAGTGACACAAAAAATGAAACAATATGTATGAAAAGAAATGAAAATGCTCCCTTTCGTTTGGTTGTTTAAGATCATGAAAATGTTCAATGAAGATGAAGTCAGTAATTCCTTAAGTAACATAAGTGCATGTTTATAAGATGTAAAGAAACACCTTTATGAGTGACTTTCTCTCTGCCTGCATTGTTCTTATTTTAGTTCACTGACCAGTACTATCTTAGCTTGAAGGTCACTGTTGAAAGTTAAATAAATGGTAGTTACACCACTATATTACAATACTGTACATATCACAGATTACATCCTAAGTGAAGCAATCTGCATTCGTATATCATCATGGGTTCATGCTTCTACAATAACACAGAACAGTAGGCTGAATTACTAGAGCAGAATGACAGACCTCATTTGTTTAGCTTAGTATTAAATAAATATCAGCCTGCATAGCCATGACTTACAGCATAAACAAACTAAGGATATTTTGCTTTGCCAAAACATTGTTTAATCTGTATACAAACAGACTACCCTGAAAGTCAGTAAACACAGCTTCTCTATAAAGCTTTAAACAAACAGGAATAAATATTAAAATGTAATTAGAGATGAAGAAACTGGGGAGGTGTCACTTGAACAGCAGTTAGCATCATACAGTTATTTATCTTATAGTATTATACATTTACTGAATTAATTGGAGATACAACACTAGAGAACATGGGCTGGGGATACACATAGCTCTCCACCTTCTGTCTCCAAAATGTGGAACACTACCTCCCACAATGTGAAATAAATGGGCAAAATGTGGAACACCTACTTAATGTTTACTAACAGCTTCAGCTAAGAAGCTAACAAGATGGTTAAAATATGTTGTTTTATACTTATAAAACATTCCTTTAATGAATGAATATGATTCAGTATTATATACCATGGATATCAGTTAAAACAATTTTTAACACAGAATGAGTGACTAACCCTTTCAATCTGGAACTATGAGGAATATGGACTTTTTAAGACTCAAAATGAGGAACATTTCTGATAATGAGTATACTTCAGAGGTATAGGGATACATTCAGAAGTCTGAAAAGCCAACTTTCAAAGTAAAACAGAGGTAATAAGGCTGGTCAGATTTTAAATTTGCTAAAGCATTATCAAGCCCTTTTTTAGCAAAAGGAAACAGTTTTGCTGGAAGACCAGTTTCTCACTTCCTAAGTCTGTGAAATGATGACTGCATACATAGGTGTGTGAGTGTGTGTGTGTGTGTGTGTGTGTGTGTGTGTGTGTGTGTGTGTGTGTGTGTGCGCGCGCGCGCGCTTGTGTGTGTGTGTTTGTGCATGTAAATATGCACAGCTGTTTATTCCATTGACCTGGAATCAGACTCTCACATTCAGGTGACTGTAACTACTATCAGCATCCTCTTTAGTTGAACTTCCAGTGTTCGGCTATGGCATTATAGTGGTGTTTGCCCTTTAGCCATTGTTGTGTGACCAAGGAGATGGTAGCCCATTATGTATGTGTTTGTGTTTTGTTGTTTTGCTGTATTGAGCTGTGTCCCTGGAGGAGTCAGGAACTGCTTCTGCAGTTTGTAATTCTTTGACATCTTAAAACAGAGCGTGGATGGGATGGGAAACAGATAAGACGTTGTTACGATAACTGTGGTTGTTTCTTTTGTTAAAGGTGTGTGGGGAAGGTGAGAAGGAGAACAGTGAATGGGCCTGTTCTTGTGTTTGCATTGGGTGTCAGTATACTCATCAAGCCCAGCGTATTGAGTGTAATGATGCAGAATGTCAAGCACAAGTCTTGCAACTCCAGAAGCACACAGAACAGTAATGCATGCAGTTGAACACTCTATTATCACTCGTAATAAAAAATACAACCCATTCAACTCTGTTGGAACTGTGCAGTAAGACAGAAAAAGACATAAAGGTGAGCCAGATAATGTTGAACAACACAAAAGAAATCATGGATGACAACATGTACTTGAAAAGTACCCACAATAGTTACTGCAGCACAGAAGTCATAGACAAACATAGAGTATAGCTCCTACAGCAATCCATAGCAGCAATGCTCTGTTCAGATTTATAAATAGTAGACGACACTGTCTAATAAATACAAGTAGGAAGCCACAATGTAAACACACCCCATAATACCTTACACAATTAATTGAAAGCAATAACAGCCAGTGTTAAGGGCAATCGTTTGCCCCAACACATGCACGCATTAGTTCAAAGGCATGACTTCTCAAAAAGAATAACTGCAATGCTGCCTTGAGTGACAACCTTCACCTAAAATCCATGAAAGAAAATGTAACTGAGTAGAACACAGCAAAAAAAATCAAAAACAAATCCTGTGTTTGCATACACTTTAGAGCAGTTTACAGTCCACCACCCATGTGCACAAAAATACAGACACACAGATTATGCTATGCAAGCAAATGCTTTTAAAGATCAAACACAGACAAAAACAGCAAACAAGTACTCATAAAGGGAGTAATCACTTTTTCTCTCAAATACACTATATAAGGCAGCCTTCTCCATGGTACTACCACCACGACTTAGAGTAATAGCCACCCTGCTAATAAACAAAGGCGCAAATTCTCCTTCCTGATACTACCATCATGATTTAGAGTAATAGCCACCCCACTAATAAACAAAGGTACAGATCCTCCTTCCTGATACTACCAACACGACTTAGAGTAATAACCACCCCACTAATAAACAAAGGCACAGATCCTCCTTCCTGATACTACCAACACGACTTAGAGTAATAACCACCCCACTAATAAACAAAGGTACAGATCCTCCTTCCTGATACTACCAACACGACTTAGAGTAATAACCACCCCACTAATAAACAAAGGCACAGATCCTCCTTCCTGATACTACCAACACGACTTAGAGTAATAACCACCCCACTAATAAACAAAGGCACAGATCCTCCTTCCTGATACTACCAACACGACTTAGAGTAATAACCACCCCACTAATAAACAAAGACACAGATCCTCCTTCCTGATACTACCAACACGACTTAGAGTAATAGCCACCCCACTAATAAACAAAGGTACAGATCCTCCACACAATTTTCTTCTTTTATAGCAGCACACAGAATGCTCCTTAGATTACTGACACAATAGCTGATGAAGCATCTAAACCACTTATGCCTGCCTTCCACAGCATTTTGAATACATGGAAGGTTGTGCCCATTTAAAACTGCAACAGTCCGAAGGGAAAGTAAAAGCAAAGACAGCAGATGAGTAACAAAGGCAGACTGAGTGGCCATTTCCCATTTCTGTCATACAAACAGTACTCCTCAGTATAGTACAACAGAGGTTTAGGCTTCATTTGGAAATCTGACTTTCAGGTATTCATATGCCTGTGGAAATATCTTCAGGGGGTAGAAAGCATATTGGCACAAGCCATCTATACAATGATTGATATGAAACACACACAGTCCATATAGTGGAGATAAAACGCTACCCTGTATTTTTCACCAAATATTAAGTGAAAAATGAAAATAACGGCCTTTAACTTCCACATTTACACATTCCTATCTACACTGTGAATGGCCACAGGTTCAAAATCCCGCAGGATGAAAAGTATTAAAGGAGTACAGCCTGCCATAGAACAGCACTAATATAAAACACTCCACATCATGTTATAAGCTTTGAAAGACTTAGTTGTCATGATAAAATACACATCAGGCAATAATTTATATCCCTCTGCAAAGTCAATAAACCCAAGGTATGAGTACAGTTGACAGTAACCAAAGAACGACTTAGATAAGTCCTATCCAGTAATCAAATAGTGCCAGAACACAGTTTCACCAAATTTTATGCAGTACTTAATACTAACAAAGAGCAATTAATAGTAGTATGGCCACAGTGGTGCAGCTGTTAGCATTGTCGCCTCACAACAAGAGGCGCTCCCATTCGATTCTCAGTTGGAGCGCCTTCTGTGTGGAGTCTGCATGTCCTCCCCATGGTCGAGTGATGTATAAAGACGTGCAGATAGATGCGTACATGAATGGGTGTGCCTTCTTTGAAGGTTTGGCATCGGGCTGGCAACTTGGCACCATAAAAATCCACTGCCAGTCATTAGCGGACCGGAGTTCCGCTGTGGTGACCCCTAACCGGGAAAAGCAGAAAGACATTACTATCAGTACTCAGTTTGTAAATATGTTCACCACCCTTAGGTTGCCAACCTGACATATTCACATCTGCAAGGGAAGGGATACATGGTATAGACCCAATATGTAACGTTCTACAATGTCAATTCACATGAAGGAAGTTGCACTGATACATGTTATAGACCCAATATGCAATGTTCTACAATGTCGATTCACATGAAGGAAACTGCACTGCATTTTCCAGTTTCTTCACTCACCATAATATGGCAATCTCATTAACAGGATCCAAAAAGTCAGGATTGGTGAGACCACATCAACCGGGATACTGGTCACAAGTGGAGTACCCAGTGCTCCATGTTGGGCACATTCCTATTTAACATCTACTTCCTGGAAGTCAAGGCCAATGTCAAAGGCCTCTGTCTCACAAACTTTGCAGATAACTGAAATTAGGAGCTATCACAGAGTCACCCCACAATACCAACATCCTACAAGGAGGTCTAACACAAACAAATGACTGGTTCTAAAAGTCATGGATTAAAACTCAATGCAAAGAAATGCATTATACTGTGCTTTTGGAAATCCTCCATCCAAGCTAATTACTCCATCAATAAAAAAACTTAAGAGTTGACCCAGTAGTTAGGGATCTAGGAACATATGTAGAGAGTAATCTGGTCCTTGACCAACACATTGCCAAGACAGTAAGAAGATCATTGTTTGTTACCCAACTCATAAACACGGGTATGGCTTTCAGGTCCAAGGAAGTTAATAGTACCACTCTACTCAGCCCTTATGAGACCCATAATAGAGTACAATGTCCCTTTGGCATGTACCTAACCAGACACTTGCAACAGCTGGAATGCTCACAAAGATTTCTCACGAGGAGAATGCAGGATATGAATACACTCTTAATACACAGATCACCTTAAGGCACAATCTCTATACTCAGTCTCCTACAGGTTACTGACAGGTGATCAATGCCTGCCATACATGGCATCCTCAAATCTAGCTCTGATGGATCTTCTGCACATGTGCAAAACAAAGAGTACCAGGAACACAAGATCCAAGGACATAAAATTTGCTGGAGACATAAAGAAAACATGCTGGAGAGGCCGATATGCATCTCAAAGGATCCCCACTCTAGGGAATAAGCTACCCATCCAGATGAAGCAAAGTTCATTCCTAAACCTATTCAAAAAAAAACTTGATCTGTGGATGGGAAATCATAAATTCATCCCTGATCTGGCCCCCATGTCTCTGATGGGCAGAGGTCAACAGTATGTAGATTAATCCCCAACTAACCCCACCCCCGACATACACATACATAACCCTTACCCACCTCATTATTAACATACCCCAACATATAGGCATTCAAGGTACTTTGGGACAAACTGGGTTGGGATGCACAGCTAGAATTATAAAGACACTAGTGATCATTAGCCTAGTATAAACCTATGAACCTATGAACCTATGAATCTATGAACCTAAGACGCATGATACAAGCAGTAATACAGATTAGTTCCTTGTCTCTTGTTACAGATGTGGTATTAGCATGACCCTGGCATTTATATTTTAATTTTATACAGCATGCCCAATATTTTTTACATTCACTGTCTCTTTCACAAATGTAAAGATATCTGTAAATATTTTGGAGATCTCTCATTCTCTGAAACTTCAATGCCCCATACTCTGTTCCTACCACACCAGAGAAGTAAATGTGAGGTCAACACCAGAAACAGCAATTCCTACAACATACGGCACCAACATCACACCACATAAACATGCTGCAGCAGGTCACAGAGAGACATATTTGCAATGAGTTGCTACATGACGAGCTGCAAGTTCAATAACTATCATTTTCGACAACTTGTGTCTGGTAACTTTCCAATTGATTAAATGACTCTTTAATAGGTTGTAGGGCACCCATATATATACATATATACATATATATATATATATATATATATATATATATATATATATATATATATATATATATATATATATATACACTTATATACATATATGTATGTGTGTGTGTGTGTATATATATATATATATATATATATATATATATATATATATATATATATATATATATATATATATATATATATAAATACTGATACAATTACTTTAGAACTTCTCAAAATAATGTCCATTTTTAAGTGGGAAGGAGCAAAATTCTGATACAAAATTAGTGGCAACCCTAAATTTAGAGACAGTTAAGAGACATGCAGAACGGCCTAAAGTTAGATCCATTTAAAAAGACTGCATACCTGTCAATCAAAATAGAAAACTACAAGACTTTCAAAAGATGGTAAACTGGCAGAAAAACAAGCTAGATAAATGACAAAATAGGCGCAGGATGAGAACATCAGGATTACCAGAGTTTTAGAATCTGTGATTAACAATGATCCGGAGGCATCCCCCATAAAATACTATTTGCTGCTGAAGCCCCAAAAATGCTGCAGTGACAATTTGACATGAAATAAAGAGTAGATCTAGCAATGCCTAGCATGTCCAAGTTTTGATAAATGATCAGTAGGAGATTTTCATTTACTGCAAGAAGGTTGCTCATTAACAAAATTTACAAACTAAAACACATCTAACTACTGAATATGATGATAAATGTATTTAGAGTTGTCCAGGTTATTATATTATAAATAGTCACCTACCATAACATTCAGACCCAACAGAAACAGATTACATTGATTTTGAATGTGGCCTTTTAAGAAACTGCTTTTGTTGTTATGCAAAAATAAATCTTACCTTTAAATAAATTGTGTACATACATGCATGTGTTTAACTCTGTATAGTATTTGCCTTACACAAGCAGTAAATATTACTTTGTTAATGCAATCTGCAAATTAATCATGACTGCATCACTCGCCATATAGTCAGTAAATAGCTCCTAGTTTCAGGAATAATCACCGTGTGCCGCTTTGTATAAAGCTTTCATATCCATAAATCAAAATACGTAATTCACTCCCAACTGTACATACAAGTTAACAGAAAGCGCTTCTACTTTAAAATAAACAATTTATCTACAAAAGTCAATCTGTAAAACCAATTTCTTAATGTAATTACTCATCAGCCCCTCTAGTGCACAACTTCTCGTGCATTACTCCTATAACAACCTTTTCTATGTGTAAGAAAACATACTATAGCTCTCATCTTGCCTGCTGTACCATTTTATTTTATTCTCCCCCAATTTTATTCTATTGCTATCCCCCTATCACCAGTTTTGTAAACCATATCCTTAAAAGTTGCCTGCATACGTTTCAGGCCCATCACCAGCTTTTTTGTGTCAAGACTAACTTTATTTACACTTTTACAAATTAAAGTATGCAGAGACATACACATAAATATGCTTATAAATAGAATGTATGTACTTAAAATGTATATATGCTTTTAAAATATATAAATGGATGTAGGTATTTATAAGCATATTTATAAAGGAATTGTTGAGGATTTTAACATATTTAATAGATATTCAATGTTTTAAGGAATGGTATTGCGTGATAAAAGTGTAATTTTAAAGTGTCATGGAGTGATAGGCATTTTAGAGTATTTATGCAATATTTTTCTTTAAATCCTAATTGATTTTAATTAAGGAGCAATTAACTGAGGGATGAGACTATATAAAAACAGTTAAAACTGATGTACTGGCTATTCTGATGAAGTCGGAGAAGTTGATGAAAACGCAGGGTGTAATTTTCTGTACTAAGGCATTCAATTTATTTGGAGTGTTTTGGCGTTTGGACTAAATAAAAGTTTTTCTGAACTGGTCTCCGTGGTGGCGAGTTGGTCCTATCGTTATCTGCTTGGTATTTCTATATAAATTCCACAGCTGAGCCTTGTTCAGTTTACATGTTTTTTTTTTGTTTTTTTTTAATAAAGCTCAGGAGAAAACAATACTATTTTTTAAGTCTCTTCAAAAAAGGTTTTATCACAATCAACTCTTCAAGGAAAAATACCTTTCAGTTCCTAATGTCTCTGAGAGAAACACAAAGCCCTACAACCAGTTATTATACATCACTATATCCATGTCACCACAGATATATAACATTATTCTTCCAAACACTTAGTCTTAATTAAGCCATGCTTCAAAAGATAAATATGATGTAGGGATCCTCCCAAGAGGATGCAGTATATCAAAGAGTTTAATATTAAATGCAGAGCTCCAGTGAGGAGTGTACTCCCTTTTCCTCACTGTAGTGCGATCTTGGAGTTAGTATATATAGTTGGGGGGGGGAGGCGTAGCCCACCACCTCATTTGTTTTATATTGTATTTTACCACAAACTTCAAAACAATACATTTTAAACAATAGACATGCATAGTTGCAACACTAATGACTAACTCTCTCCAGAAGACAATATGCAATCAAACTAAGTGGGGGGCCTATGCCCCTACACACCCCCCCTAACTATATATACTAACTCCAGGATCGCACTACAGTGAGGAAAATGGCATATACCTTTTACTTGCTTTACAGTACTCTACACAGTGCCATATAAACTAACTGCAGTTCAGTGAAATAAGATTCAGTGAAATGTGTTTTCAGTAATTTGAGTTTTCAGCGAAGTGGTCGGGGTGAAATGAAATTTAGAGAAATGAGATTCAATGAAACAAAGTAGACCCATATATATATATATATATATATATATATATATATATATATATATATATATATATATATATACCAGCTGCTATCCCATTAACAGCTTTTACAATTTTACAGTCACTTTGAAAAATGTTAATTTTATTTTCTGTAACTGACTTAAAGATTGTTCATTAAAATGGTTTCTTCCAAAACATCTATAAGTGACATGAGTGTTCATTAAAATGGATTCTTAGAAACAAATACAGAAGTGTAGCATTACAAAAGACCACAAAAACAGTAAAACAGTAACAGTAGGAGCCAGGGTCCAAGGAAACTGCAAACGAGATTGCAAGGATAAAGCAAGATGTTTATTTACTGCTTTCTTCCTTACACAAGCAGGACTTCATCTCTGGAACAGGCTCCCCATCCATGTGAAGCAGAGTTCCTCCCTACCCCAATTCAAGTGTAACTTGGACAACTGGATGGACAACAGGAAATGTATCCCTGGTTTGGCACCTGTGTCTCTAAGGGACAAAGGCAACCTGTAAATGGTTCATCTCTCGGCACCCTGCTTGTAAATATTTCATTTCCCAAGCCCCTGTTTACATTTATCAAGGGTATTGAAACTTGCCAGAGATTTGGGATGCATGGCTAGGCTTACAAAAGCCCTTGTGGTCATTAGCCTAGTAAACACTTAGGAACCTATGAATATGCTTGGCAACAGTCACTTTATATAACGCTTAGTAGTTTCTGTTTTAGATTTACCTTTTGTGTGCAATGGTCTGATCACAGATGCCCCCGAGTCAGTATATATCCCAATAAATCAAGGTGTATCTGTCTACTTCTCTTACAGCTCTTCTGGTTAAAGAAGACCCTGGCAAGAAAAAAATATATATAATGTTACACTTATATTAATTATCTCAATTAATCAAGAAGTCAAATAGGGCTTAATATTACAGAAAATAGCTTTATCAACCACTGCTTAATTATAGCAATTTTCTTTGATTAGCAGTTCTAAAATGAGTATCATGCCATCTAGTGCACCTCTGTCTTCTAAACACATCTGATGGAGTATGCTTCCATCAATGCGGACATGTTAAATGTAATGTTATAAAAACTTCATACATTTTGCTTCAAACAACAATGTTCCTGTTATTAAAGCTGCACCGCTATGGTTCTGTATAAATTTATCATGTCTTCTAATACTGTGGCATAATTAGTCTTTAAAGTAAAAGTCTTAGAAGTGTTTCTTCTCAGCTGCAGACACCCACCATCTGCATGCATGGAAAACTTTGTCCACTCGCTCTGGCAAATGAAAGCAGAAAGGAGCTTTGAACTCTATGGGACATTGAGGTTAGGTAATATGAAGGCTGCTACCTGGTATAAAAAAATGTAGTATGGCCTGGCAGCAGCTGACAGCCCAATTAGAAATTTAGGATAAGTGGATTGTTTATGTAACAGGAGAGGGTTAATTTATAAATTGAGTCTAGGTCTAGCAGTTTGTGTAATTTTTGGAAGCAGTCATGTACATATTGTATATATATATATATAGTAGTATGTAGTCATGTAATTGAAAATTAATAAAAGACGGATTATTGAAAAAAAAAAAAAAAAGAGTTCTATTCTATCTCAGAATTCGGTCATAATTCAACTAATCTGTGAACTAATTATTTGGGTCTGCTAGTGCAATATGAAGGGTTGTCAAACACAAATAAAAAGAAAAAAATACTCAGGCCTGGATCACCATGCTTACAGATGTAGCTTCTGACTGGACCACCATGCTTACAGATTCAGCTTCTGAAATATTTGCACAGGCCTGATCAACACAAGTCTGGTTCAATCTTAATGGGAAATTAATCTGTGTATAATGTAACTATAGGACTACAAAATAATAGATATCTCAAACAGCTTTAGTAACATTTGAGTTTCAATTGAAGAGAAATCTATAGCTGGAAGTTAAGCAGAAATTATTCTGGTTTATTGGAACTAAGGTATTTGTTTGAAGAAAGTTGTAATACATTGTAATACATTATTATGGCTACTGCTTGGATTAAACAACGCTGATTTGGCAGTTAGCACAGAGACTAAAGCTCTGAACTGTCAGAGAGCTGCTTCCTGTACTCGGGGTACAGGGTTTGATTTCTTCAGCCTTCATTTACCTATTGTGTGACTCAGAGCAAGTCACTTAACAAGACAGTGCTTTCGGTAACCAGTGAAAATGGACCATTTGTCCAGTGGGCTCAACCAGTCAATGAGAAAGTAAACTAAAAAATACATTACTCTGGCTACTTTTAATACAAACAGCTATATGAGGTGTACACAGTCAACAAAGTGGCTACAGCACAGTAAATGATCCTCCTTTTGTTTGTTCAGGTTAAACAACTGTTAATCTGGCTTTGCAGGATTAGTGTACATTTTTGCATTTATTTGAAACAAATCTGAAATTCTCTGCAACCATTTTGTACAATCAAACATTCAAGCTCTACAGAGTTAATAATGTGACCATAATTATTTGGTATGGGGACTCTGTATGGATGAAAATATCCTGCTGTCATGGATAAATTACACAGTCATTAATCTGGTTTTGCATAACAAGTATACATTTGTGTAAAGCAATATGGAATGCTTTGCTATGGCTATTTTTTAATCACAATCAGATATTTGTTGCATGTACACAATAAAGTCGCTGTAACTGATGTGTCCTTCCATAAAAGTGACATTGACAGAACATACATCTCCTTTGAAAGAAAAAAAATAAGACTGAATTTCTTTCCTTACTTGTGATATTTGTTCAGGCCATCACTGGATCAAAAGATTAGAAAAGCTCCAAATGCACATAGTAGTATTTAGATCTCTATGGCTTCTTGGGATTTTGTGGCCCCCAGACACCCTGCTTAATTCAACTGTTTACTCCATGGTTATTGCAGTACAGTTTTCTCTAGTTTAGGCACAGTAAAAGGATGGATGGAAAATCTGAAGAGTAAGGCAAAGTATGAAATTAAATTCTTTCCTTACTCATGATTTTTCCTCAGACCATCTTTGGTTCTAAAAGTTCATATGTAGTTAACAGACATGCAGTCAGTGAGACCACTGAAGATCCTATCCAACCTTCCCAATTGTGAAAGCACATATTAACAAAGAGACATTTTGTAACAGTATGTTCGAGACAGTTTTTCAATGCAAATTTTTATTGGAAAATATGAAAAAAAATAAATACTATTACCCATGGAATCTTTGTGTGATAAAATTATTTAAAAGGTAAACAAAAAAGGAAATCAATGCACAATTTCAAACAGAGGTGGAAAGAGAGACTTTGAAAGGATGTTTGAAAATGTTATGTAAAGTACTGGACATGGCAAAACTTTATAATAAAAGGGGTTTAAGGACTGGTGGATGGGATTCTAATATTGTACTAAAAACAAAAAGAGAAAAAAGTGTGTGTGTGTGTGTGTGTGTGTGTGTGTGTGTGTGTGTGTGTGTGTGTGTGTATATAGATATAGATATAGATGGATATAGATATATGGACTCCAAACTGAAAATCTTGGGGACCAGGAAAAAAATCACGCTACACCTAAAGACAGTTTTAAAGGCTTTCATTTGCTTTCTTTATTAAGCATTGAAGTTCATCAGAAATCTAAACACCAACTTTCTTGAACATGTTTAAGCTTTGGTTTTGTGGTTGTCATGGTGATCAAGAGCCGTAGGGGAGATGCTGAGAGTAGGCTGTTCTCCTCTACCTATTCCATTTGAGTACACATTTGATATTTACGTTACCATTGAGCCCACAGGGCATGTCTGCCTTTAATTCAATCTGCAATTTGACTTCCCTGACATCTAGCAGGGGAGTTGGTTCATCACAGAAAGTACAATTGTGTATACTTACCATAAATGTAGATGTTCAAGTGTATTTACTGTTGCAGACATTACATTTGGGTAATCTGCTGGCAGGTTGCCCTCAGTCAGCCTGATTAACAAAGTCTTGGGTCCTGCGTCGGTTGCTGTCCCTTCTTCCATGACGTCAGGTCATCAGAGGTATAAAACATGCAGCTGACACCATTTTCATCAGTTTTTCTTGCCCCAAATGTCAGGTGCCCCCCAAATGGGGAGCAAAATATAAATATATATAAATATATATGCATGTAATTTAGAACACAGCAAATATACCTCCAAATAAAAGCAAATACACCAAAAAGGCTTTTGAGCATAGTAAAAGAAAGAAGAGGTATAGTAAAAGAAAAAACAGGGGGCTGGCGGGTGGGTAACCTGGACTGCAACAGTGAATACACTCGAACATCTACATTTATAGTAAGTGTACACAACTGTACTATGTTCTTCGTGTTTCACTGTTGCAGTCATTACATTTGGGTAGAATCCCAAAGCTATGGTTGGGAGGTTGGAGTATTAGGAGCAGCTATAAGACCCTGCAGGACAGCAGTGGCAAAACCTGCTCTGGATTTAGAGAAGAGAGGTAAATGGTAATGTTTGGTGAATGTATGAACTGAGCTCCAGGTAGCCGCTTCTAGAATGTCTCTGGTAGGAACCCCTCTGAGAAAGGCTACAGAAGTAGATGCAGCCCTGGTGGAATGGGATCTGATCCCCTTGGGAACAGGTTTACCATGGTTCATGTAGCAGAAACGAATACAATGGCTTATCCATTTTGAAATAGTCTGCTTTGAAATAGCCTTTCCCTCTGCCCCTGCAGTAAATGCCACCAGTAATTGCTCAGATTTTCTTAGAGATTTTGTCCTTTTAAGTAGAATCTTAGTTGTCTGTGTACATCCAATGAATGCAGAATCCACTCACCCTTGCTCTGTGGATGTGGGAAAAAAGTTGGCAGATGAATGGTCTGGTTTAGAGCCACACTAGATACCACTTTAGGCATAAAGGATGGCTTGGTCCTGAGTGCTACACTGTCCGGGTAGAAAATAATAAAAGGCTCCACAGCCATGAGAACCTGTAGTTTTGAAATCCTTCTAGCTGAAGTGACTGCTAAAAGAAAAGCTGTCTTCCAAAAAAAAATTTAGGTCTGCAGTAGCAGCTGGCTCAAAAGGAGGTAGGGTGAGCTTTTCCAACACAAACTTGAGGTCCCATGCAGGAGTTGGTGCTCTCCTGGGAGGTCTTAAATTTTTGTCCCCTCTGAGGTACTGCTTTAGCAGAGGATGAGAAAAGAGGGGAGGCTCTGTGTTGTAATGAGCTGAAATGGCAGAGGCATGTATTTTTATGGAAGAAAAAGACAGGCCCTTGTGAAGCATCTCAGTTAAATATTGCAGAATCTGAGGAATACTGGGCATTGCTGTGCTTATTCCTTGTGATTGGTTCCAGGCACAGAATCTTTTCCATTTTCAGCATAAGATTTTCTAGTGTTAGGCCTTCTAGCCTCAAAAATGACATCCATCACAGGTTTGCTGAGAGACGTAACTGGTGAAATTAGTTGATTAGCCATGCTGCAAGATTCAGAGTTTGGAGCTGAGTGTGCAGAATTTGACAGTTCTGCTGAGACAGTAGATAAGGAGTCTGAGGCAGGTACCATGGAGGAAGGTGCGACATATTGCATAGGAGCAGGTACCAGTGTTGGCAAGGCCAGTCTGGAGCAATCAGAATCACTTTTGGTTTTTCCTGTCTGACTTTTAGTAAGACCTTGGAGAGCAGAGGCAGAGAGGGAAATGCATAGACTGATAGGTTTTTCCAGCTGAAGGATAGAGCATCCACTTTCCAAGTTTTTTGTGATGAACTCTTGTGCAGAATTTGTCCAACTGATAGTTTTGGGGTGAGGCAAAAAGATCTATGTCTGGGCTCTCCCATTTGCATGTCAACATGCTAAAGATTTGTGGATCCAGTTTCCATTCATGTGGGTCCATAAGATTTCTTCTTAGTTCGCCTGCCAGAGTATTTTGCTTTCCTGGCAGGAATTGAGCTTGTAGATGAATTTAGTAAGTCATGGCCATGGTCCACAAAGCCATGGCTAGTCTGCAAAGGAGGTAGGAATGGGTACCCCCCCCCCCCGCTTGTTTATGTACCACATGACTGTGGTGTTGTCTGTCTTTATCAGTAGTTGTCCTGGATGAAGATAGTCCTTGAAGGTTCTCAGAGCATTCTGTACAGCTAGCATCTCTTTCTGGCTGATATGTAGGTGCATTTGATTTAGGCTCCATTGGCCCTAAATGCATCTCCCTGCCAGATGCGCCCCCAAGCATAATCTGATTCATCTGTAGTCAGGGTTTGGGTGGCAGGGGGTGGAATGAATGATAGTCCCTTGTTTTGGTGACAGGCCTCTGCCCACCATAGGAACTCTTGCTGGAGGCAAGTAATTATAGGAATCATTGTTTCAAGGCTGTGACAATGTTGACTCCATAAGCTTTTTAGGTACCATTGAAGTTTCCTCATATGCAGTCTTGCATATGGAATTATTAGAATGCAGGAAGCCATGAACCACAAGGCCTGCAGAATTTGTCTTGGAGATAGCTGGGTTTTTGTGGCCACTTGTTTGAAGCAAGTCATTAATTGAATTTGTTTTTCTGGCATAAGATAAGTCATCTGGGCAGTTGTATTCAAGCTTGAACCCAGGAATGTAATTATTTGAGAGTGTACCAGTTGTGATTTCTTTTCGTTTATGGTGTACCCTAGAAAAGTTAGAAGCCTTTTCACAAACACCAGATGTTTTAGAAGAGTGTCCTTGTTTTCTGCCTGAATTAAACAATCATCCAGGTAAGGATAAACTTGAATGTTACTTTGTCTGCAAAATACAATTACTGGTGCCAGGCACTTTGTAAAGACCCTGGGTGCAGTAGATAAGCCAAAGGGCAGTGCAGAGAACTGGTAATGCAAATAGCCTGCTTTGAAGTGGCGGTATCTTCTGCAAGACTCCCTGATTGGGATATGCAGGTAAGCCTCTTTTAAGTCTAGAGTTACCAGCCAGGCATCCTTGCCTAGCATAGGCAGTAACTGTTGTAGAGTCAGCATCTTGTATTTTGGAATGCCCATAAATGTATTTAGAATTGATAAGTCCAGAATTGGATGCCATGATTTGTCTTTTCTGGGTACCAGGAAAAGTCTTGAATAAAATCCTTGTCCCTTTTCCTTTTCTGGTACTGTTTGAATAGCCCCCATATTCATGAGGGACATAACTTGTTTCTGGGCCTCTGCCCACTGATTTGGAGGCAGATCTGGCCATCCGTTTGGGATTGGCAATGTGTGGAAATGAAATCTGTATCCCTGGGATACTATATTTAAAACCCACTTGTCCTGGGTAATTAGTTGCCAATTTCTTGCATGAAGTGCCAGTTTTCCCCCTAAAGGGGTGGCCAAAAGATAAGTTCTTGATGACTGCAGAGGAAAGTCATTGAGACTGTTTACCATAGGAAGGTGCCTTGTTACTTCCAGATTTGGAGGTGGGGGCACCCCATTGTTTTGTTCTATAAGTTCCTTGTGACTGAAACCTGGAGCCTTTGGAGTGTCTGGGTTTGACCTGAGCGTCTCTGGTGGGAACTGGAAAGGACCAATTCTTAGTGGGCCAGTGCCGACTGAACCTGGGAGGCTGCACTTGTAAGAAATATTTTACAGTTTGCAAAGATTTAGCTTTATCTTCCATCTTTTTCAAAACTTCTTCTGCCTTATTACCAAATAGACTGTCCTGTTGTAAAGGAGCATCCAACAATTTTGCTTTAACATGATCAGGCAGATTTTGCTCCATAAGCCAAGCATGCCTTCTTATTACAGATCCAGTTACAGCGGCCCTGCAAGAGGCCTCCAAGGAATCAAAACCACATTGCAAAGTATGCTTTCCAACTTGTTCAGATGAATGCAATAAATCCTGCAACTCTTTATTTTCCACACAGTCAGAAATCAACATCATTTTCTGTTTAAGTAAGCCCATGACATGCTGCTGATATTTAAGCATATGAAATTGACAGTTTAAAGCCCTGATTGCCAAGGTTGCAGACATGTAAACCTTCTTACCCCATCTATCCAGCACCCTGGAGTCTCTAGCAGAAGGGGTAAGATTCTTAGCAGTAGAAGCCTTAACGCCCTTGGGACCCTGAGAAATGGTTTCAGGGTCAGCAGTAGGGTTTTTAAAGAGGACTTTGTGGGAGTCAGGAACCCTGTAATATCTGTCTGGCTTACTAGGGAGGGAATCAGGATCCATGCTGGATTCTGAGAAAACATCATCAACAATGTCTAGAACAGGGGGTATAGCCAAAGGCCTATGCTGAGGAAGAAGAAAGAAATCCCTAAGCCTCTTTTTAGATTCTGAGAAATCCTGACTCTCCCAGTGAAAGTGTTCCCTTAAGGTATGCAAAGTTTCTCCAAAAGAGAAATCCTCAGGAGGAGAAGCAGAAGGGATGGAATCTTCTGCATCAGAGTCCTCATAAGGTGGAATAGATAATTCCTGATCAGAAGAGGAATCAGAAGAAATAGAAACCTGATCTGATGATTCATATTCAGTGCCTTGCCTAGGCCTCTTAGCAGGAGGGGGATGGGAATCCCTGATCAAGGTAATTAAATCCTCAGCCATTTTGATCATTTGTTTTTTTAGACATAGGAGCCTGTGCACGTGGCCCAAGCGTCAGTTTTTTAGACATAGAAGTTTATTTTGGCCTAGGTTTTGAAGATGGCATCGGTTTAATATACAAATCTTTAGGCCTGAAAACACCCTCAGAAGCCAGTGCCTGCTCAGCGGCTCTGGACCCATCTAAGGTAGAGACATTCGCGGGTTCAATACTTAAAGTATCTTGCGGCATACCCGACTCCAAATGGGTAACAGTAGAGGCCTGCAAATCAAAAGTAGCGGGTATCAGGGGCTGCAAAAGCGCCTCACTGAGTACTGGTGAACCGGCAACTGGCTTAGGAGAAGCTTCGTCGTCGGTTTTGGACCTCGATGGTCTGTCTCTGTCTTTTTCTTTGTGTTTTTTGTGTATTCCGGTAGTCGGATTGCTAACCGACGACATTTCTGGATAGTTAAATCTTGAGCCAAAATATTTTGAAGCAAAAATATACCGATGCTTAATAGTGCATTGATTAAATTTAGCACAAATTCCGACAGCAAGGCATGTTGTGGTCAGGGCCTAGGCAAGGAATATAGTACAAATGAAAATCCTTATGAGGTATTTGCTTCCCACAAGTAATACAATTATTAACTTTTACTGACATTGGTAAGGAGCAAGATAAAGTTTCCTCAATGGGGTACTTAGCTTTAGGTTGAAGACTTCGGTTCTGAAACTCGAAAATGAAAATTTCAGGAGTCGGCCAACCGGTACTTGCGAACTGCTTCTGCTTCTGGTACCGCACAGCAAGAAAGACTGATGAAAATGACATCGGCTGCATGTTTTATACCCCTGATGACCTGACATCATGGAAGAAGGGACAGCAACCAACGCAGGACCCAAGACTTAGTTAATCAGGCTGACTGAGGGCAACCTGCCAACAGATTACCAAAATGTAATGACTGCAACAGTGAAACACAAAGAACATTCTTAGACTGATTTTTACAGGAGGAGGACATAACTTGAGGGAGGGGGCAGAGCTGGCACAGTCTAGTAGTCTAGCATTGGTGTAGTCCTTCCTCCTAATGGCCTAGCAGTGTTCCTTGATCCTGTTACTAAGTTTGCAGGAGGGTTACTGCAGCTTGTGTAGGGCTGCACATGGGGTGCAGCATAGGGAATGAATTTGAGTGTGTGGTGTTACAATTTTAATGTTTGGTGAAGCAAATGGGAGTAATTCTGGGCTGTTAATGTTCTTTTGTAGCAGAACCTGGGTTGATTGCCCAGTGCTCTGCTTAGTTTGGGGCTGCTAAGGATGATGTTCCACTTCTTGGATATTGAGCCTTGGATGCTACTTGCATCCAGTGAAATAGGTAACAGGAATCACAGTGGGTGTCGATTTATATTTTTGTTATGGCTCATGAAAACATGCTTAAGAGTGGGTGGGTGTCGACTATGTCTGTCTGAGGCTACTTAGTGGAAACAGGACTCCACCAGAGAGGTGGGGTAGTGTTTAGTGGTGAACAGCTGTTTGAGGAAGGTGCTCTCTTGTGAACTCTAGATCACTAACAATTTTGCTTATCCTGACGAACTGTCCTTAACTATGTTACTCTTCATGAAGCCAGGGTGCTGGCTGCTGAAGTAGAGGTAATTATTCCTAAAAGTAGCTTGTCTGTAGATGCTGGAGAAGAAGGACTGGGACTCCTTATTGAAACAAAGGGTGACATCCAGGAAGTGGAGTCTGGAACCAGAATCAGAGACCATGAAGGTGAGGAAGCTAATGCTTTCATTCACCTTACTAAGGAATTGTTCCAGGTCCTGGGAGAACCCCTCCAGATGAAAAAATATCATCAATATTTCCTTTATAAAGGGAGACAGCTTCAAATGCTTGTATGTTGGAGAGTATGTCTGCTTCCCAAGAGTTCAGTACAAGGTTAGCATAGGTGGGTGCCATTTTGGCATCCATGGCTATGCCTTTTAGTTGGTGGTATAATGTACCTTCAAAACTAAAGAAGTCGTTTTCTAATATATATATATATATATATATATATATATATATATATATATATATATATATATATATATATAACATAAGAAGTAGAAATGGGGTGTTGTAAAATACTTGGGACAAACTAAAACATCTTTTGTGGAGAAGGACACTTGATAAGTAACTGTGATAAAATAAAATGTTATACTATTGGGGAAATGAGACAAATATGATGCAAAATAAAAAAAAATGTGAATTGAAATGTTATAAATGTAACAGAATTAGACATTTACGGGTGGAATGCAAAAATGAAAATAAAAGTAAGGAAAAGAAAGACAAGAAAATGAACAAAGAAAATAAATTTTAGAAGTAGTTGAAATAGAAGAAAAAATAATAAAGAGGACATAGAAGAAGATTCTGAAAAAAGTGATGACTTAGAATAGCCTATTAAGAAAACTAGCCTACTAATTAGCTATGAAATTATAAAACAATCAATCTAAGGAAAAGGGAAAATGAAAATTTTAGAGTGCTTTCTGTAAATGTGTATAGTATTAAGAATATAGTAAAAAGAAAAGGGATTTTGGAGTGGTGTAATACATATTATTTTTATTTATTTTTATTTTTATTTTACATTTGTTAACCGGGCTAGTCTGGCTGGATACATGTCCATTTTCAGCAGAGCCGAGAAAGAAAAAGCTCCACTAATAGACTACGACAATACACAGAACTACTACTACTAGTATCTCAACTTTTTTTAACAACAAAAAAAAAAAAAAAATCACAATGTCCCAACAGAAAGAAGATTGTGACTGTCTTGAAAAGTAGTAGGTATAAGTAAGAAGATCAAGTTCATATCATGTGGTTGAGGAGATAGATTCAGGCACAAGAAAAAAAAAAGGAGTGAAGAGTGAAGTGATGTATAAAAATTAAATGTAATCAAATTAGGTAGAGGTCAGAGGTAGTGATGGTATCAACAATCACAAAGAGTGAAAAGAGCAAGGCAAAAAAAAAAAGTAAAAAGAAAAGGAGAAAAAAAAGTGGTAAAAAAAAGGGAAAAGAAAGGAAGAAAAGTGTGGGTAAAAAGAAAAAGAATGTTTAGAAGATAGTTTAATTTTATTAAAAATTAACTGTTAATAAAAAAGTTAAACAGGAGGTATAGAGGCAGGGAGGGTGGGGAAGGGGGTGAGGACCAGAAAGGGGTGAGGGGGGGGAGGAATAGGGGGGGTAAGAATGGGAGAGTAAAGAAAGAAATATGAAGTAAAAGAAATAAACATGCAGATGCTCAGCTAGGTCAGGAGCAGGGGCAGAGCAGAGGCTGGGATTGGTAGGTTTTTTGGATTTGTTTTAGGTTTTTATCTGTTTTTTGAAAGGTGGGAGGGATGTTTGGAGGTTAGTTTTATGATATATACATATGATGTAGATGTAATTATATTGAATGAAACAAGGGTTTTAACAAATGAAGAAAAAATTAAAAACAGAGAAACTATGGGGAGGAAAGACAATCTGGAATTTGGGAAATGAGAGGTGTTCTGGAATAGCTATACTCTCTGTAGGAATACAGTAAATATAGTAGTAGTAGTTTTAGAAAAAAATGCAAAGATTAACCACTGAAGATTTAAAATGGAAAGAACAAGTATGTAGAATTGTAACATTACATGCTTACACTAATTGTAAAGAAAGGGAAAGATTATTTCATCAGATTTTAGACTATGTAGTGATAAATATGAAAAATTATAATAACAGGAGGCTTTAAATGTGAATTAAGGGTCAAGCATAAAAAGAAAGTAAATGCTATAAGAAAAATCTTATAAGTTACTAAATGTGGTGAGTTAAAACTTTGGGACAAAAATTCATGGACTTAAAAAAGGGGTATGCATAGAACTGAAACAGATTATTTTATAGTATCAGGTTTAGTTATAGGAGAAGGAGAGGTAGTTGAAACAGGATTTTGTGATCATCTTGCAATATGACTATAGAGCACTCCATATCTACTCTACTTAACCACGGGACAAATAGACATCACGCCCATCACCTAATACCCCTCCATCACAAACAGCCAAAAACTTTAACAAACACTTCATAAAATCAATAGCAGTCCTACTAATACCCCTAATACTGTACCCCCCACCCTTCAACCTATTTACGCACCAATCCTATACCATCAACTACCTCTAACCCTGCCGTTAATAACCCTACTACTCAACAAAATGTCATACAAACCCCATTTTCATTTCAGCCCATACCCACAGACACCTTAAGGAAACTGCTACAAAAACTAAAACCCTGCTGTACCTCAGCTGATAATCTTCCACCACACTACCTCAAACTGGCTGCCAACTCAATCACCCACCCAATCAGTATCCTTATAAATAGGTATTTATCCACATCATAAGCACCAAACACATGGAAACAATTTCACATCACCCCATCCACAAAGAAGGATGGCCCCCCTGTTGTAGAAGGAAGTAGTAGTCCACAAAATTGACAAAAACTAACTGGCCAAAGAAGAGCCATAAAGAAAACAGAGTGGACTATTGAGGATAAGAAAGAAATTATGTATTGTTACTATTATGCAAAAAGCCCAGAATTTCCAGGCACAAGATATACAAAATGATTAAGAGAGAAATTAGAGGAAAGAAAAATACCTCCGCAGCAAAAACTGTCACAAGCTTCAAATAAAAATGTATTTTCATTAATACAATAAATTTTTGAAAAACAGTATATAGAGCAAGAAACTTTAATCTCTTTGGAAAAAGAAGTCTCTGAGGAAGTGAGAAAATATAAACAACAAAACCTAGAGGTATTTGAAAAGTATAAAAAAGAAATATGGACATGGGAAAGAAATAGAGATTTGATATGGTGCAATATTTATACAAAGGAGAAAGCCAAGTTAACTAACTTACAGAAGGCAGATTCAAAGATATTCAAAGAAAAATACAGGCAAAGGCATCCAGATATGGAAAATGTCACAATAAAAAGACTAAAAGCACAAATATGTAATGTAGAAAAGATGATTAGTAAAGTAGAAGTTAAAGAAATAAAAATTGAAGTTATGGAGTGCCTGTGAAGTGAAGGATTTAATGTAGAAGGCCTAAAACAGACTACATCACAGCATGATGGAATGAGTCCCCAGAATAAGGAAAAGCAAGAAGATCAGGAGACATGTGAAGAAGAAATATGGACAGGGGAAAGGAAAAGAGATTTAATATGGTGTAATATTTATGCAAAGGAGAAAGCAAAACTAACTAATACAAAAAGAGTAGCAGCAAAGATATTGGAAGAAAAATACAGGCAAAGGAATCCGGATATGGAAAACTTTACAATACAAAAAATAAGAAGACTAAGAGGAAAAGTAGAGAAAGAGATTAGTAATGGAGAAGTCAAAGAAATAGAAATTGAGGTAATGGAACAGCTGCAAAGAGAAGGATTCAGTGTAGAAAATCAAATACAGAAAGCACCACAACAGGGATAGAGCAATGGATATCCAAATTAAGGGGAAACCAGTGGAACAGGAAGCAACTAGTCAGGTGCCATATCAAGATATTTTGGAGCTTTCCACAGTAAATAAGTATAAAAATTCACTTGAAGCTAGACAGGAAGGAAAGGAACAGGAAACTGTGGAAACTCTGATGCAGCCAATGTTGAGGAGTGATAGGCCAGTGAGTTTCTATATGACAAAACAACAGATAACACGGGATGAAATTGAAGAGAATGTGACACAAGAATATGTTATAGAACTTTCTATAGAATCCCCACAGGAAATGGAAAACAAGGGATGTGCCCTCAGTATGGAAGAAAAGGAGTTAAGAGAAGAGTTGCTTGATTTAATAGACAAAAACAGTTATATCAAGATCAATGAGAGAAATAGACTGCAGAAGGTTAATAAAACCCCAAAAGTCAGAAGCTTGATAAAACAAATGAACACAGTAATTAGGACTGTCCATAGAGATCCATGTGATATAACAAAAGTAAACAATATATTACTGTGCTGCTAAATTAATAACCAATAAAATTCTACCACAGGAACATAGGGTAGCGAGGGAAAGGGGGGGGTGAAAGCAAATACCATCATGGAAATATCGAATAGAGAAAACTATAAAGCAGCTAAGTCAAGAAGTGTCATTGTTACAAGATTATAGAAGAGGGAACAGATCAACAAAAATATTAAGAAAGATAGATGTGATAAAAGCAATGTGCAGTATTAGAACAGACCAGGATTTATTATGCACTATTGGAGATAACAAACAAAAAATTTCAAAACAGGCAGAAAGACTGAGAAGATACGAAGATAAATATAAGGGAAAAGTATAAAACAAGCAATTTACTCATGACCCAAAAATGAGAATTGGGAAATAAGGTAAAAGGAATTGATAGACAGCCGAAAATAGAGGAAGTAGATACATTTTGGAGAAGTATCTATGAAGATCCTGTGGAACATAACAAAGATGCCAAATGGATAGAATAAGTAAAAGAAAGAATAAGAAGTTTAAAGGTACAGGATATGAAATGGGATGAAATAACAGCCAGAGAGATTGAAACAAATTTGAGAAAAGCCTCTAAATGGAAAACCCCAGGCCCAGATGCAGTACCTAACTTTTGGCTTAAAGTATTAACTTCTTTACATGAGGATCTAGCCATGAGTAAGAACTATTTATATGCACACCCGAACAGACACCGCACTGGTTAATAACAGGAAAAACAATGCTCTTACTTAAGAGTGAACCTACAAGCTACCCTAAAAATTATAGACCAATAACTTGTCTTCAGACGACATATAAACTATACATGGGGATTGACGCCGACAGAGTTTATAGTCATTTAGAAGAAAACTCAATTATGGCAGTAGAACAAAAGGGCAATAAAAGAAAGTCATATGGAACAAAGGATCATTTTTTTGTTAAATAAAGTTATAGTGGAGAAAGGGAAGAATATAAAGTATGGCATGGATTGACTATAAAAAAGCATTTGATAGTATCCCACATTCATGGATAAAAGAGTGCTTAAAAATGTATAAGGTACATCCTACACTGACTGATTACATTACAGTAACCATGAAACAGTGGCAGACCACTTTGCAATTAAGCCATGATAAAGGACAGATTATTACCCCAGGGATAAAAATCCAAAGGGGGATATTCCAGGGTGACTCCCTGTCACCGTTGCTATTTTGCCTTGCCATTAATCCATTAAACTGTTTACTTAATAGCTTAGGTCATGGCTATAATTTGGCTTCTAGAAAACAACAAAGTATAATGACTTTTAATCTTCTCTTTGTCGATGACTTAAAACTGTATAGCTCATCAGATGAGGAATTGAAAGCACAGCTACAGGTTGTCAAAACTTTTTCAGATGATATTGGAATGTCATTTGGTCTTAAAAAAGGAAAATTGCAGCACCAGCAAAACATCAGTTTGGGGCAAGAATGTGATATAAAAGAACTTGAGCAAGAGGGGGTATATAAATACTTGGAAATTGATGAATGATCAGCAATAAAACATGAACAAATGTGAATAAAGCTTAGTAAGGAATACTTTATAAGACTTAAATTAATCCTGAAAACAGCATTGACATCTAGGAACAAGATCCAAGCTATAAATCAATTTGCTCTTCCTGTCCTAACTTTTAGTTTTGGAGTGATTGACTGGCCCCAAAAAGTGTTGGACAGATTGGATATTAAAACAAGAAGGACACTTCATGCTCACCAAATGATTTATAAAAATCAGTGTATACCAAGATTATATATTCCCCATTCTGAAGTTGGGATGGGCCTCCTTGAAATTGATTACATGTATAGATTTGCAATTGTGGGACTCCACACATATATACCGATCTCACAAGATTCAAATGTGGTGAAAGTTTTGAAACATGAGGAAAATAAATCTAAGATGACATCTCTGCTTAATTTAGCAGAAGCATATCAATGTCAAGCAGGAATGGAAATCAAACCAGAAGCGGATAAAAATCAGGCAGCAACTGAATGTGCTAAAAAACAAAAGAAAGAATATAAGATGAAGGATCAGATGAGAAGGCAAGAAATGTGGAAAAAACATAAATATAGTTGCAGGTATAGAAAACTTCTGGAAGAGCCTCATGTTGATCAAGAATGAATGCAGGAATGGTTAAGGAGAGGTGAATTTACATCAAGAAATGAAAGATTAATATTGGCAGCCCAAGATAGTGGGCTACGTACACGTTGGTTTACTAAGTCTATTGAACATGTGGGAGAAACAGATATATGTAGGTTTTGTGGAACCAAATTGGAAACAGTCACACACCTTATTGCTGGTTGCGATTCTCTTATGGCAGAGGGACTGTAGACTGAAAGGCATAATAATGTGGTGAGATTGTTACACTGGTGATTGTGCTAACATTATGGTATCGAAGTGCTGAAAAGCACTGGAAACATAAGCCACAGAGAATCATAGAAAATTATGAAGTTTACATCACATGGGATTACCCAATACCAACAGTCCAAAAGACAGACGCTAGAAAACCGGATATAGTGGTCCAAGAAAAGAAGACAAAAAGTAGCATTGATCATTGAAATTGCCACACCTAGTGACTACAGTGCCTTGCATACAGAGAGACACAAAGTCATAAAATACCTCAATCTGCAGGCAGAAATGAGAGCCATGTGGAAGAAAGATACCCAGACAGTTACAATAATAGTAGGAGCAACTGGTCTTATAAAAAAGAATTTACAATCGTATTTAGATATGTTATCAATTCATGTAACACAGTACGAATTGTAGAAGGAATCATTACTGGGCACATTGCGGGTGCTGCGAAGAGCACTTTTGGCAAACATCAAAGAGTGAAACAATACTAATTTCATGAACTTTAATTGTACTTTGACTTAGGAATGGGGTCCATTCCCATCATGGTATTAGAAACCCAAAAGACTTGGAGAAATTAAGACAGAAGAGGCAACTGTATTGAACCAACCAACTTCCGTCTTATATCCATCTTGTCACCCATATCCAAAATTGATGCAGGATCCTATACAGCATCAGTATTCCTTGACCTCTCTAAGCCCTTTGACGTGGTCTCTCACCCCCTACTACTGAACATACTGTCTAACTTAGGCTTCTCACATAACACAGTAAAATGGTTTCAGAGCTACCTCGAGGATCGTAAACAAGCAATGAAATGGTCCAACAAGCTCTCACCCTTACTCCACAACCCTACTGGAGTCCCTCAAGGCTCCATCCTCAGACCCCTACTCTTCAACAGTTTTAATAACAACCTTCATACTTCCTCCCACCCTGGAACCCTCAATCAATATGCTGATGATTCCACCATAATCTGTACCACTCAATCACTACCAGAACTGCTTTCAAAAACTCAACAGTCCTTTACTGCAGTCAAATCCTGGCTAAAAAACTCTTTCTTAAGCCAAAGAAGACTAAACTAATACTCTTTCACCCCAGAAACACCTCCTCATCACTGATAATTTCAACATATTTGCATCTGACAAACACTGTCATACAAATAGTGCAGGACACCAAACTTCTAGGAGTAATCATTGACAATAAACCTTCCTTCAACCCCATATGCAGCAAAATATAAAGAAAACTCATCAAAGACTGGGTCTGTTATATAGAAACAAACATTTCCTAACTATAGCAAACAAAGTTAACCTAGAAGAAAAACCTTTTTACTTCCCTCCCTTCTTCACTGTGCCCCTAACCTAACTAACTTACAAACTTCTACCCTAAGCAAGATGGAACAGTGCTACTACAAATTTACGAAGTTTGTCACAAACACTAAATATCTCACACATTACTGTAATCCTCTATTAGAATTAAACTAGCTTGAACTACCCAACCAACTTGCTTTCATTTAGCTATCCACTTTGCACAACCTTATTTTCAAGCCTACTTCCTGCCCTGCCCTAGCCAACCTAGTCACACCTTACACACTAAATAGAACCCTAGGATGAGAAGACAAAAATCTCTTAGCTATCTCAAAACCCACAAACAACAGGTCAGTATCTGTATTCATACTCTGTCTCTAAACTATGGAATTTACTACCTCTAGCTACCTGGTCTATGCCCGACCTAACCCACTTTAAAGCCTCTTTAAAAAAAAATCATCTCAAAAATACATGGCTCTGCTCCTGTATAAATCCAGTGTAATGCTCAGCTCTTCCTGTTCTTCCATACTAGCTTCATCCTCTTCTTCTTCTTCTGTCACATCTCACTCCTTCACAGTCTACAAGATCCTAATGTCTCCTGTAATTCCTCCTCTGTTTCTATACCATATCCTTAAGTTACAGCTCAGCCTGTAATGCTTCTTATTCATAGATTCATAGACTCATAGTTTAGTACTAAGCTAACTGCCCTTGCGAGCCATTTTAAGCCTGGCCAATTATCCCTTGTGAGACTCAAACCCTGCACCTTGTGTTTGTAAGGCAAACACCTTAGCCATTAAGTCACCCTCTGTTATAGACCTTCTGTTATAGGCCTATCAGGAACCCTAAAGTTGTGATAATTTCTTACTAAGTGTCTGAGTCACAGACTATAGACTTGTATTCTAGCAACTGCAGGGCTATGTGGAAAAAGCCACTTTCTTTTGGAAGTTTTCAAGAGTCTATTCTTCTTAACTCTCTCACTATTCTTCTGCATCACTAACTCTTCAGCTATTATTTTCCTAACTTAAACCAACATTTTACTTTTCATGTACTATAACAGTCAATGTCATACATTGTACTACCTACATACTATTTTATACACTTTATCTACTCACAGGCTATGTATATGTTGTTAGAATGACTAAAACTGTCTATAATTATATAACTCTATAGAATTGTCGAGTAGTAGTCCAGGAGTCAGCCAACTGGCACTTGCGAACTGCTTCTGCTTCGGGCACCGTGCGGCAAGAAAGACTGATGTAATGGCGTTGGCTGCATGTTTTATACCCCTGATGACCTGACATCATGGAAGAAGGGACAGCAACCAACGCAGGACCCAAGACTTTGTTAATCAGGCCATCTGAGGGCAACCTGCCAGCAAATTATCCCAAATGTAATGACTGCTAAAGTGAAACACGATGAACATCAGAAAATATACCCCTGGGATCCCACCTGTGTCTCTGCTGGACAGGGGAAACAGGTGCTGACTTTGTGGGAACATGGGCGAAATTCATGGCTAGGCTTATAAGGGCCTCCAAGCCAATAGCCTTTTATCGTCCTATGAACCTATAAGGAGGTTTAGGATTAATTAACCCAGTGGTATATGCTGTTTCATTAAATTTGTACAAAGTGTTAAAGCGGATAAATGAAAAATATGAGAGACAGAAGTAAAATTGTATAAATATAACTATGATAAATGTTGGTGTATGGTAAAAAGAGTGTATACATGAAGAAATAAAATGTTACCAAGAAAAAATATTTTGGAGAAAATAAATACTGATGACACGGAAAAAGATAGAAACGTATGGTATAAGAATGTAATGATAAAACATTACTATGTAAAACCATGGGAAAAATATCAGATGAATTTAAAGCTATAAATAAAAAAGCAAATGGTGTAATCAGAAAGTAGAATGTCAAGCTTTTTTGGGGCTACTGGTAATAGATAAATTATCAGTAAAAGAAAATATGATATATAAAAAGAAAAGTGATATAATATGTTCACATTATCAAGAAGAAGAAACTATCTGAAATGTAAAAGAGTAAAAAAAAGTTATGGGGAAAACTATGCAAAGAAATTTTTTTCAAAGATATAGAAAAAGTGGATAAAATAAACATGGATATGATTAAATATATAAGAAGAGAAGTAAAGAATATGTTAAAAGAATAGATAAAAAGTTATTTTATGTTATATGGAATGAAAGAATAAATTAAATTATATTTAATGGCAAATAGATTTTAACAACAATATTAATCATAATCAGATGATGGTTATGGAAAAAGGAGTGGATGTCTAATAAGGATGAAAATTTAGTATGATTTAAAGGAAATTATGAGCATATGCAAATATATTTCTATATTTACCTATTTGTAAATTTGTAAATATGTAAATGTGCTTTAAATAAGAGTATTTTTTGTATATAAATAAAAATACCCCTACTCTTTTCAGTAGGTGTAGTGGGATCTTTTATATCTACCTGAGCTACTACCAACTCAAGCAGATGAAACCTTGGTTTAACACCTCATCCGAAGGATGCCATACGCAGGAGTGCAGCACCCCCAATGCTGCACTGCAGAGTTAGCAATCAATCTGCCTGATGTGGGAATAGAACCCACAGCCTTCTCTACCAAGGGTGAGTGTGCTATCTGCTGCACCACTAACTTGTGCATGAAGGTCAGAATAGGGAGAGATGGTGGGAGACTCATGGGGGTGCAGGGTGAAGGAGTGGCTACTGATGAGGAATCTATGGAGTCATTTGCCTAGGGTTTCATTTCACCTAAGGCCACCTCTGATATGAGCAATCATGGTTTAAAATACATCATATATTTGTATTGGGTTCCTATTACAAGACTGAAGATGCATTCTTTCAAATGCATCTTGATTGAACTTAAAAGACTGAAAAGGCAAAATATCGAAGCAGCTTTTAAGCAAATTCTTTCCCTGTGAAAGAATTCACTTGGCCACTTCATTACTTTGCTGTTTTTGACACTGTAGTGCGATCTCGGAGTTGGTATATTTAAGTAGGGGGGTGTGGGGGCGAAGCCCCCCACTTAATGTAATGTTTAAAGTGTTTTCTTTTTTTTTTTTTTGTTGGAATAGCGATTTTTTCCCTTGGAAAAAAATCGCTGTCTCGCTGTTCTGATAGTTCAATAGGGTTGATTAATAACCGTTCACTTTTTTAAGCATTCGGTGATGTAATATAGACCCTCTGTATTCCTCTAGTACTGTAAACTGGTTTATCAGAGCTTCTTTTATTGCAAATATGTAGTTTAGAGAGTCTTTCTTTGAGAACAACTTATTACTTACAATTTCTGGGTTTGATTATTAAGTTTGCAAGATAGTAGCCTTGCATCCATCTTGAGGTCCTCTCAATGCTTTCAAAAATGTTGTTTTTCCCACCATAAGCAGTAAATCAATAGCTTTTCTCAGACGTTTCAGGGTTAGGTTTAAAAAAAAAAAATGTTATGTCAATCGTAATAGCTTAGAAAAACATGTATGATAATTTTGTATATTAACAAGTATGGCCATTTTACAATTCTAATGTCATCACCAGCATGCATACCTCTCAATTGTCCAGAATTATTCCTCATAAAATTTGTAGTTTTCGACAAATCATTAAGGATTGCAGTCACTAAATAATGACAACCAGTAGAGTTTCAGACTTCACATCCTTCAGAGGATGCATTCTAATACAAAAGCTGTTATTCTAGTAACGTTCTAAGTTTATAAGAGCAATATTTAAAAATCTGGCTGTAATGTTGCCCTTCTCCCATTATTTGAAGCTTTGTCTGGAATTCTTGAGCTAAGAAGTTGAGAAGTACGCTAGCATATCACTAAGCAATTGTAATAAGTAAACAACCCCTAAAGGATTTTCATGATAAGTTTGCAATTTGTTTAGAGCATACTGCAATACACAGCAAAGAGTTTAAGGCCAAATGAGAACAATGAAAATTGGAATCAGGCAGATGGATGTCTTGAATGTCTTTTTTGAATAAAAATTTTGAAGCAAACTAGAACAGATGGAAAGAAGGCAGCTGCAATCAGGAAAAATGAGGGGTATTAAAATTCATAAAATGAGGTTCATAGGGTCATAGGTTGGTACTAGGCTATCGGCCCTAGGGCCTATACAAGTCTAGCCATAACAATTCCCTGGATATTTCTTCCCACAATATTTACTTCCCTGGACCCCTGTCTAGCAGGATGACTGACGTGATCCCCAGGGTAAATTTCCTATTAGTACTTCAGTTTAAAACCAATGATTTTATAGAGTTTCCCTCACAAGAGCAAAATCCAGCTGGTAAAACTCATAATACAGATACCACTGCTTTCTTATAAAAAGTTCTACGAAATTCTCCTAGGCTTAATTTTAATTCCCTTGAAGCTAACAGGATTGCCAAGTACTGGCTCCTGGATCCAGGAAACAAAAGAAAATATATTGCTTATAATGTTAAACTTTTGACACAGATATGACCTGTTTCCAGCAGGTCAGAAGGCTGTAGTATCAATCTCTGGGCATTTAGCAGTATGAGGAAGGTATTTATAAAGTAGAACCACCATCACTTTTAAGATATCCATCTACATACCAATAATCTGAGCATGTTTCAAGTCCAGTTAAGGTCTTCAGTACCAGTACATAAAGTATGAAAGGTACTGGTACCTAACCAAAGGCTGCAAACAGCAGTCAAATCAGCAAATCTGATACAACAACTAAAAAACCAGCAATACCAAATAATTCACTGAATAAACAGCTCAGTAATGTTTCCATAACTAGTCTGTAAAGGGCCTATAAAACTGATACATAAGTATTTTTGTTTTTAAAGTTCATGTCTAACCAGTATATCACAGTTGTGTAGTCTGTTCTTTAGTATCCAGCTCAAACTAATCTGAGCCCTCTTCCCCTCAATTCTTGCCTCTGCAATGAGTTTTCTAGAAGTTCCTGTAAAAATGATATATGTGCACTTATGGCTACAGCTGTTGGAATCTTGGAACTTGAATTACTTATAATTTTAGAAATGTGGATGTATTTATTTATTTATTTATTTATTAGTTAGCTAGTTTGTTTATAGCTTTATCTGTTAATTTCATTCATCCTTCAACCTTTATTGACCATCTCAGAGATTGCAGACCCACCAGGCCATTAGCTTCTTTTCAGGGGAGACCCAACGTGATATTCATACTGACTAGGAGAAATTTGGCCAGCGCACTGCAGAACATCCCTTAGTCTTTTCAGTAAGTGCCATGATATCTTATACATTCACCTGACTTGAGCTACCACCAGCTCAAGCCAATGGGACCTCAGTTTCACATCTCACCCAAAGGACTCTACATTTTATATCAAATGTTCAGTGACTGAAATAATCATTATCTGCTATCTGATTATCTTGCAGAAAGAGACCAAGCCAAGTAAAACACCAGAAGTACAGAAAAAAGCAAAGTCACAGAATAACCAGAAATATAAGGAATTTATTAAACTTCTTTTCTGTTATTTCTTAACTTCAACTAAAAATGAAAACAGTTATTGTTTAACTAGGATTAAACAACAAAAGAGTTAAGTCACTTTTATGCAAGGATGGCCTTTATACCCATCAGTTAACGTAACTTTATTGTTTATACATGCCTCAGTTGTATGATTGTGATTAAAAAATTACCACAGCAAAGCATTCCATGTTGCCTTAAACAAATACACCCTAGTGCTGCAAAACTATTTTAATGACTATTTAATTTAACCATGAAAGTAGGTAAGACCCTATACCAATAGAATTATAACCACACTGTTAACTCTGTAGAGCTCAGATGTCTGATTGTAAAAAGCATTGGTATAGAGAATTTCAAATTTGATCTCAAACAAATGCAAAAAAAATGGCACTAATCCTGCAAAGCCAGATTAATTACTGTTTATAACTGAAGTTTTTGAATACTATATATAAATTAATATTGTGAGGACAATGAAGACGTATGTATGGTAACAAATTTGTTTGTTTGTGTCTTTCGGCTTTTCCCGGTTAGGGGTCGCCACAGCGGAACTCCGGTCCGATAATGATTGGTAGTTGATTTTTACGTGCCGAGTTACCAGCCCTGATGCACAACCTTTAACAAAGGTACGCCCATTCACGCATGTCTCCATGCAGAAGACGCTCTAGCTGAGAATCAAACCAGACAGTGTCTTACTGTGAGGCGACAACGCTACCGCAGCACCACCAAAAATGAATGGTTAAAAATATATACTCCTGGCTCCTGGTGCTTTGTCTATTCTGAATAAGCTTCCTGATGTTTTTTTTTACTCTAAAATACAGCTCTGCAAATATAAAGCTGTGCTCATTAAGACAGACTGGTAATTATACAACAGAATACAAATCAGGAAATTCTTCAAACACTGATTCTTTAAAAAGTTTGTCCAAAGGAGCTCTCTGCTTTTTTGACATTTAGTCACATTTGCAGTATACAGTTAAAAGTAACCTAATGTGATCTATAGTGAAGGTAACCATAACGCACAGTATTTTTTGATGTTTATTTTCATTAGCTCTCCCAAACTGCCTGACCTGTGAAGCGTGGTAACGTTTTTGCTTCCTCTTAGTCTCTGAGTGCAGGTGAGGCTGCTTGTACACTCTGTATACACTGGATACTGTTTACACTAATCTTCATTATGTCTGTAATCCTAGGTTTCAGTTACATCCATGCTTCATTTCACCATCAGTGATGCCCTTCCAATAATGCTAGTCACTGAGACATTTTCATATTGCCTCGCAAAGGTTTGTAGAGGTTCATTAGATTACCTGCTGGCCCAATAACATGTGCTGCCACAGGCAAGCACAAGTAAATGTAGCTACAGCATTCAAGTTGTACAGTATTGGATTACTATGGTAAGGTGTTTAATTTCTGAAAGGAGAAGTAAACGTTTTCTTATTCGCACTCATCAAAATATTTTTTAGTCAAGGTTTAGTAGTATCACAATTCCTGGAATAAAAGTAAACACTTACAACTGCCCCAGTCCATACAAAGACAGTCATCATGAGGGGTTAAACTGGCCAGTAAATTCTTGGGCACATTACCCTATTAAATAGTACCTACTTGGGACAGCAATAGAAAACATAATGAAGGGTTATGACCGGTGACACAATCATAATTCTTTCTAGTGCATGGAGCTTTATCTGCTCCATGTACTACCAGTTACAGGAAAAAAACAAGGTAAGAGAAAAAAGTGTGAAATGTTTTATTGGCTTTAAAACCTGGTAAAGTACTGAATGGTGTCAAATGGACAGCAGCATACAGCTCAGCTTCTTTGATTAAGAATTCTGGACAAATCCAAAAATAATGGGGGACAACGGAACAAAACATCAAAATTAGGGACAGTTGTTTTAAATAAATGCTGCTATAATTTGCTTAAAAACTTACTAGAACAACAAGATTTGCATCAATATCCATTTTCTGTAGAATAAGTATGAAACTTTAATGTTTAGCATTATTGGCTGACTGCAGTAACCAGTGACTTACCAGAAAATCAAAAGTTTTACGACAGACTGAGCAAGAATATGAAGCAACATCATGGGCATTCTGCAAAATCAAGAACTGTTGAAAGATGTGGACAGCAGGCACTCATAAAATGCTCCTCTTTATAAACAATGGCTTTAAATGCTGATAGGCTCTTTTTTTTCTGCCACACTTTCTATTTATAAATATGGCAGAGTTAATAACAGCTTTTCAAAGCTGTTTTGCCTTCTGCCACTGTTTTCCCAGCTGGTACTGTCCACCATTAGTCCCCAGTGCGAGACCTAATCTTAACAACACTTAGGTGTCCTTAAAAAGTTTTTCTTAAGCATGCATAAGCGCTGTTAAAATTGGGTATAGCTCTAGGGAAGCACTTCACAAGTTTATCTGTTTCCCAGTTTTTGGAATGTAACCATGGCATTCCATTCACTAAAATAATGTACAACAGTACTGAGCTTTTTCTTTGGACATTGTTTAATTTGTGAATACTGGTGTGTGCATATATGCAAATGATATGGACACTAAATAAACACTGAGAATAAGCAAAACTACAAAGTGGCATTTGTATATGGGAATATATGCCTGTAACTTCTAATTTGCCACTATTTGCACACATGGCTCTACTGTATGTGGGAAAGGCTGCAACTACTACATAAAATTTAATTTTGTGTCAAGCATTTGGATCCATGTTTTGGCCTAAAAAGTAAATTTCCAAGGGTAAAAGAAAAGTTACTGTCAAATTCATAAGGTAATATTTAAAAAGAATATAATAAAATTTTTGAGTAAAACTATTAAGTTGCTTTGTAATTTTAGACCCATATCAAAACTTTGCATTTAAGTATGTTGCAACATTTTTAAACTTAATTTTCTGTTCTCGTTCTGCCTAAGAAAAAAGTGAACACTTTTCCTATCTCCTTTTCTAAAAGATGAGTATGTACAGTATTTTTAAATCTACTTTTGCAGACATTAATGTTGTTTGACGATATTAGCATGCCCTTAATCTACACATGCTGTCAGTTTATCCACCTGTTCCATGTCCTCCTAAATGCTTATAATGGTCCTGTTTCCACCATCTAGTCTGGTAAGACATTCCAAGACTCATCTTCATGGAATATTACGTTTACAAATCCAGGAAGTAGCTAGTTCCTACATTCTGCTGCCTGTACCTTTCCTTTATGACTTTATCATCTTTTGACTTTCTGTGCACAAAGTTTTTACCTCTCCCTGACATGACCTTGGGCACCCATATTATGCCTCACTGACTCAAAGTGTATCATGAAGAGCCCCATCACTTACAGTCTCTGGTCACATCCTTTCCTCTCCATCCCATGCATGTGATGACTTTCCTCTGCACTCGCTCCAGTAGTCTGTTGTCTCGCTCCTTGTACATACTCCAGAACCAGACACTCTACTCAAGGTGTAACCCCACTAGCAGATTATCTAGAACCAGACACACTACTCAAGGAGTAACCTCACTAGCAGAGTCTCCAGAATTAGACACACTATTCAAGGTGTAACATCAGTAGCAAAGCCATCAGAACCAGACACTCTACTCATTGAGTAACCTCACTAGTACAGCCTCCAGAACCAGACATATTACTCAAGGTGCAACCTCACTACCAGATCCTCTACAGCTGGACACACTACCCAAGGTATATCACAAGCAGAGCTTCCAGAACTGGACACACTACCCAAGGTATAACCTCACAAGCAAAGCCTCCAGAACTGGACACACTACCCAAGGTGTAACCTAAGTAGCAGAGCATCCAAAACTGGACACACTATGCAAGCTGTAACCTCACTAGCACAGCTTACAGAAACAGACACAGTAATCAAGAGCCTCCAGAACCTTACACACTATTCAAAGTGTAACCTCACTAGGACAGCCTCCAGAACCATACACACTATTCAAAGTGTAACCTCACTAGGACAGCCTCCAGAACCATACACACTATTCAAAGTGTAACCTCACTAGGACAGCCTCCAGAACAAGACACTTTACTCAAGGGGTAACATCACTAGTAGAGCTCCCAGAACAGACACACTACTCAAGGTGCAAACTCACTAGCATAGCCTCCAGAACTGGACACACTATACAAGGTTTAACCTCACTATCAGAGCCTCCAGAATTGGACACACTACGCAAGGTGTAACATCATTATCAGAGCCTCCAGAACTGGACACACTACACAAGGTGTAACCTCATTATCAGAGCCTCCAGAATCAGGCACACTACTCAAGATGAACCTCACTAGCAGACCCTGCAGAGTCAGACATACTTCTCAGGGTGCCCTGGACAGTTCCCCCAACTAGCATCCCCTAAACCCAAAGTTGAGTAGAAAGTTTTCTCAAAGTTGAAGAGCAAAAAAAGCTCTTCTGTACTGTAACTGCAGCATCTTCCACTGCAAATGTGACTGCAGCCTTGGCTTTCATTTACCAAGTTACGGTATTCTTCCAGCTTCATAAATGAATGCCAGTACTGTACTTGTAACCCATCAGCACCTGCCAATCACACGCCCCAACAGCTTGCATCAAGGGATCTGCAGTGTTCACCCCGCCCAAGTTATAGTAATGCTCACTAGGGCCAAATACAGCAGAAGCATTACCTATTTGCTTGTGGAGTCTCTTCCCTTGGATATATACATTAGCATTCTGTCTGCTGTTGCTACTGCCCTCTCTATCTCTTGTCCTGCCAGTCCAGTGCAGGTGTGATCAACACCCCCCTATCACTGGTCTACTCTGCAGCCAATCCCCAGCTGCTAGTTCATACCACAGTTGTTGTAACCTAAGTGCACTATGTTTCATTGGTCTGCAGTAGACCTTACCAATTTTCTGCCCACTTGGTTAGCCTTTATAAAGCATTCCGTAGGCTCTCCTTGACCCATCCACCCCTACTGTGGCATTCTTTGTGTCACCAGCAGAGAGACTGACCCTGTTCCATATTCTCACAGATAAGTCAAAACCAGACAGTGAAACGCATCTCATTCTTTACTACTTTTATTCTCACCTCAGCGAAGCACTCTACTTCTCTTTCTCCCCCTTTTCACCTGTTAATGCACTATCTTTGGCACTAAGCATTGGCCTTGGCTTCCTATGCAGCCACATTGGTTATCTCCTCTTTTTAAGACTTCCTTATATAATATACAGTTTACTATCATTTGATCAAACTGCATTGGACTGAAAAGAAAATGTTTCAAAGAATTTGACTGAAAACCCATTTGACCGAGACTGATTTCACTGAATCACAAATCATTGAAAATATTCAACATAAGAAAGTACAACATCAAATAAACATTTTGCAAGGGACAAGCCTCCATGCACCTCTCACACTCTCCCCTTAATTATGTATACTAATAAAATGGGCACAAAACTACCGGAGAAACAGAAAAACACCAACCTCAGTGAATCAGTGTTGATGCAAAAACATATTCATCTATAAATTTGGAGGGGGGTGCAACATGACAGAGATACTACCAACCCACACATAACCTTCCAGACTCATTTCCCCAGCAAATCACATCCTCAGAAATGTCAACATTACATACTACCTACACTTCTACACTTTGTAATTTGCGATTCAATGACATGGGTTTCAGTCAATTGCTTTAAAGTCAAATTCTATAAAACATCTGATTTTCAATCAAGTGCAGTTCAGTCAAAAGATAGTAAATCTTATAAGCCATATTCTCCACAGAACAAATTGTAATATGCATTTTAGAATTAGTTTTATTAAAAAATCATTTTATTCTGTGGATTTATTCAATTTACAGATGTCATAATGAGTTAAACTGATATCACAGGCTTGGACTAGGTTTATTTTTTATGTCCTACTTTATTATAATGAGCATAAGCTCAGGTTTGATAATAAATTCAATTTCATTTCATATTTCTTCTTAGTTTTTGTATTCCTTGGCTTTGCCTGTAGACCCCTTATACATATTTAAATGTCTTGCCCAGTTCAGCATAATCCACTTCTCTAAAATACCACAATTGTCTTTTTTCTGTATATTCTTACACTCCCCCCCAACTCTAAGCCTCACAGCAGTATGATCACTGTTCACTATTAGCATTGATACCTTCAAGCAATACTCACTATTATTACTGGTACCTGCATGCACTGTTCACTATTAGTACTGGTGCTTTTTTGTCCTTTCCACTATTAGCACTAGTACTGCCATGCACTGTTCACTATTAGTGTTGATACCATTGTGAACTGTTCATTATTCATGCACAGCTCACTATTAGTATGGGTACCATTGTGTACTTCTCACTATTGGCTCCTTCATGTGGTTCTCCCCTGGCATCCCGCCTTGATTAGACAAAAATCAGAACTAATTTCCAGCACAGTCCCACATCAGATGGCTGAACCACTTGGTACATCAGCAGACCCCTGCCAGTCCCTCTTACTGCCCTGGAGCACAGACCGTCTCACTCTTCATGAGGTAGATTCAGATCTCCCATAAAAATAACGCTCTTTCTCCTCCCCATTTGTTTATACTCTCCTCTGGTCTCTAATCCTTCAACCTTGATGCATTTGTAGCCAGTGCATTGTATCAGTACACCAGGACTTAACCCCTTCCTCCACTTTAAACATTAGGGCACTTACACTAGGTTCTGCTCCTCTGTTTCTCCAGCCTCACATTTAATACCATCCTTTACGTGGATCACAGTTTCACCTACATCACTATCCTCTCAAGATTTCCGGAACAACCCACATCCAAGCATCTTCATGCCCCACTCACCTTTTATGTCACTGGCTCACATTTGTGATTCCAACAATCTGCATCCTCCCTTCATGTAACACTGTGTGCAGACATTTGCAGAATATGACTGTGTACATTCAGTTTGCAGGTTATGAAAAATGCACATAAAAGCTGAGAGCAGGAAAACTGCAAAGAAAATGTCCACATTAGAGTAGCAAATTTAAATCATAACTTAAACACTGTATAAGCATCCGTAATTATGGTAGATAGGTGTGCTCTTCTGGTGCCCCACTGAATTACATATTGTCACAGACAGATTAATCCAATGGTAATTGATGAATGTTCTGTATTAATGAATGAGTTGAAAGCTTTGTCAGGCTTGATACATGGTGTGTATTATTTTAATAGTCTCATCCTAGTACATTCAAGAGGAAAGTGGCCTAATAACACAATATTTAAGTGGTTCCATCCAACACCCGCCTCCTACTTATTGTTGCAGTCAAAGAAATTATTTCACAGGACCAAAAAATGCATTAAAGAGTTAGATTCAGATATCAGAACTGCAAGTCAGAAAATGCTACCACTAAACTGCAGTGGAAGTGTTGAGCCACAAACTGCAATGCAGAGAAAGGGCACCACAAGGAGCTTTCACAAAAAATAATTAAGAAATTTCAGTAAGCTGTGCTTTAGCTCTCATGAATAATTAACTGGAGCCTGGGTCCCCTGTAAAAATGCCATTTTGGGGATTTTTACATTTTACTAACTTTTTCAAAGGGCTTGACGAAACATTAGTTTAAGGGATTTGTATTTTGGTATATCAATTCTCAATGTAGCTAGCATTAAAGAATTGATATACATCCTGATACAAGGATGTGTGCCATACAATATAATCTGTTTATGCCTGTTTTTTCTCTCTTTACTTAATACCTTTTTTACATACACTTGAGACTTTTAAGCTCCTTTTCTAATGTTACTCATACCTCTATAAACCCACCCTAAACTTTCTCAACAATGACTTCTACCATATTCCTCTGTACACTATCCTTTTCTGTCTCCCCTCTCAAACTCCATAACTATAACCCGTGATTTACTTACCATTCATCTAATCTGCTGAATATGTACTTAGAGTGATGCAACCTTATAGTAATTGTTAAATATAACTACATATAAACATAGCAGCTATCATTATCCTTTTACATACTTGACTATCTAACTTGTCAACATATTTGCTTTTATTCTACTGCTTACATGCTTCTGTTTTCTTCTTATTTTGATTATTTTGTTTGCTTTCCTTATGTAACCGACAGGGTCAGGCTGAACCATCCCCATCAGGAAATGGAAATAAATAAATAATGTTGCAGCTGACTCCTACTCTAGTGCAGTGACAGGACACTTGAGGAGTACCACAATGTTCCCATGTTGTATCTGCTCTAGTGCATTGACAGGACTCTTGAGGAGTACCACAATGTTCCCATGTGGTATCTGCTCTAGTGCATTGACAGGGCTCTTGAGGAGTACCACAATGTTCCCATGTGGTATCTGCTCTAGTGCATTGACAGGACCCTTGAGGAGTACCATAATGTTCCCATGTTGTATCTGCTCTAGTGCACTGACAGGAATCTTGAGGAGTACCACAATGTTCCCATGTTGTATTTGCTCTAGTGCATTGACAGGACTCTAGTGCATTGATAGGACTCTTGAGGAGTACCACAATGTTCCCATGTTGTATCTTCTCTAGTGCATTGACAGGACTCTTGATGAGGAGTACCACAATGTTCCCATGTTGTATCTGCTCTAGTGCATTGACAGGACTCTTGATGAGGAGTACCACAATGTTCCCATGTTGTATCTGCTCTAGTGCATTGACAGGACTCTTGAGGAGTACCACAATGTTCCCATGTGGTACCTGCTCTAGTGCATTGACAGGACTCTTGAGGAGTACCACAATGTTCCCATGTTGCATCTGCTCTAGTGCACTGACAGGACTCTTGAGGAGTACACAATGTTCCCATGCTGTATCTGCTCCAGTGCATTGACAGGATTCTTGAGGGGTACCACAATGTTCCCATGCGGTATCTGCTCTAGTGCATTGACAGGACTCTTGAGGTGTACTACAATGTTCCCATGTTGTATCTGCTCTAGTGCATTGACAGGACTCTTGAGGAGTACCACAATGTTCCCATGTTGTATCTGCTCTAGTGCACTGACAGGACTCTTGAGGAGTACCACAATGTTCCCATGTGGTATCTGCTCTATTGCATTGACAGGACTCTTGAGGAGTACCACAATGTTCCCATGTGGTATCTGCTCTAGTGCATTGACAGGACTCTTGAGGAGTACCACAATGTTCCCATGTGGTATCTGCTCTAGTGCATTGACAGGACTCTTGAGGGGTACCACAATGTTCCCATGTTGTATCTGCTCTAGTCCATTGACAAGACTCTTGAGGAGTACCACAATGTTCCCATGTTGTATCTGCTCTAGTGCATTGACAGGACTCGAGTAGTACCACAATGTTCCCATGTTGTATCTGCTTGCATACTATCATACTGTGCAACATGGTGCACACCCTTAACATGTGACCGCAGATCTTAGATGCATACTGCAGCATGCCACTAGGTGTATCCAAGCAGCAGTAGAAGCATCCCTTCAGGTAACCAAAAACAAGTTTAATGATGCTCCATGCCTGTCAATGGGCACTACTGTATGCCATGTCAGCCATGTTCTAATGGTTTCTGATGGGATCATTGTGCACATTTCCAGTGCATATCCAGCATCACTGACAGCAAGAAACAGTGGACACCATTATAAGTGTGTTGCTGCATGCTTAACTGGAAACCATATATCCTGGCCTATGTATGTGGCACTTTGTACACCTATCAAGTAGATAAACTTGTAGGAAGTCACCTGCATGAAATGCTGGCAGAAATTATATGTGTGCCAGATGTAGGAATCATGGGAACTGCCTGGATGGTATGCAGTCATATTGTATATAATACTGGTGAAAACCATGGGGATCACACATACACTTTGTACACCATCTGGCAATTTATAGAGTGTCTCAAGAAGTGGAAATGTGTCTACTTAATTTAAAATAACTTCAGCTAACCAGATTTAACAAACACAGTGAAGAAGAATCTACAAATAGGGTAAATTGGCAGTATTTTCTATATGAAAAATAGAGGGGTTGGCATAATGGTTAAGGTCTTTACCTCACAAATATAAGGTATGGGATTTGATTCTGATCTCTGCTTGTTGGATAGTCTACAGACTGATAACCTAATGTTTACATTTGAGAAACCAATTAATGCTAATACACATGTTAAAGTGTAAATGTGGCCAAGTGCCAAACTATTTAATTGAATGGCATTTCACTGAAAATGTACTTGCAAATATTACTGACAAAACATTTTTCACTAAAAAGTGTGAAAACACCACATATAAGATTTTCTGCTTGGATGCAACCCTCAAAAGCCGCAAGTGGAGAACTGCCAACCTTATATACCTACTAACTAATTTAATCGACCATGAAAGTCCTGAAATTGCCATAGCATGTTGATAAAAATGTATGTTTAGCAATCTTGGAGAACATTTTTTTTGTAATAAAATGGCTGTTTTACCAGACATTGTACAATTTGGGCTTTATAGAAAAATCCACTTTATATAACAGAACAGCAAAGCTTTCGGGTAGAACCCTTTTTGAGTACTACCAACTAATTGAAAGACAAAGGTAACTGTTTCTGTTATATAAAGTATCAAGTGTTTTATTTTTCCCCTTGTGCTTGCACATCTTGCATGTTTTTTTTCTTCCCAGCTGGTTTGGCGGTTGGGATTCTGTTTTAGGGTTCCTGCCTTGGTTTTTCGGCCCCGGGAATGGGTTTCCGTTGGGGTTTGTGCATTGCAGGGTTAAGGTTTGGTTTAAGGTGTGGGCTATACCCTTGCAGTTACAAACACAGCATTACAGGGTTTAGTAACAGACTCAGCACAGTCCCAGACAGAGCCAGCTGAGCTCTTCACAGCACAGCGTGGAGTTCTAGTGAGAGTGAACATCTGAGAGTATGTTTTTTGGCTTTTTTTTTCTGTTACTGCATCTTTCGACTGCATTTTGGCCTCAGCAAATTGCTTTTACTCTTGTTTGTTTGTTGTTGTTTTACTACTGTTATGTTACTTTTTAGTTATGTTTTTTTTAAATTTAATTGTTAGTAGGGCAACACACTAAAATTTAAGCAGGTTATTTGTTTTATACTTTATGTTTTAAATTATTGCATTTCTTCTCTCTGAAAAAAAAAAAAAAAAAAATCAAAAAAAATCCCGCTTTTCTGAACTAGAATACTAGAATAGTCAGTCTTCTGACTTTTCTTGGCTTTGTCTTTTTGTTGTCTATCCTGTGGCTTTATCTTGGTTATTCACCGGATGAGGGATACCCTTTTGTGGAAGAGTTGGGAGTTCTATGCACAGCCACCTAAATTTGTCCCTAGAGGTTTAGTATTGAAAATTTGGAGTCCCATTTGGCTTTTTTTTGGGTCATTCTTTCAACTTCTGCTATAAAGCCCGCTTTATTTTTTCTGTGTGCAATTCCAGCCACAGCTCCGAGTTGCACCTGCAAGAGATCCTGCAGCAGCAGAGAGCTAGTGACTTTGTCTTTGTTTTTTCTGGCTTTTTATAAGTATTTCCGGCTTCCTCGGCATTTAAGCATTTCTTCTCTGCATAAATTAAACCATCTGCATGTTTTTTTATTCTTTGTGTTGAATTTTTAATGTTAGCACTTTAAAAAGTTATTTTATTTTTTACTAAATGTTATAAAACATTGTTATGTCTAAAAAAATTTGTTTAGCTTTTTTTTAGCATTTACTGTTTTTTGCATTCTCTAAAAAAAAAAAAAAAAAAAAAAAAAAAACTGTCCTAAAATTCCCAACAAAAAGATTTGTCCTAGAAGTGGATCCTTTCTTGAGATTGAATAGTCTCATCTCTGGATTTTGCTGAGTGCTCTCCATACCCTTATTTGGATAAGAGGAAGCTTCTTTTCTTCCTTGGGGGGGTGGGAGCACTGAGCAACAGCCCAGATCCTTGGAGATTGGTGGCCATTTTGGAATGTAGTGTATTGGCCATTTTTTTTTAATTTCGGCTTTTTTTTCTTTTCCTGCTGAAAAGGCCGCTTTTTTTACTTGCTTTAGAATATAAGACTCAGCTCAGAGTGCCGTGGTGTGTCCTGCAGTCTACAAGAGCGTGAGAGAGTGAAGAGTGACTTTTGAAGTATTTTTCTGTTTTTTTTCTGGCTTTCTGGCTTAGCAGTGCATCATCGACTGTTTTTGCTAAAAAGACTTTAAAGTTATTATTGTTTTTACTAATATTATTAAAAATTTTTTACTGTTTCTTTTTTTTATTTTTTTTAAATTTATTTTATTTGTTAGCTAACTTAAGCATTTATTCAAAGCTAATTTTATTGTTTTACTGTTTGTTACCATCTTTTTTCTTGAAAACCAGAAAGAAAAAAACAAAAAAATCCTCCTTGCAGCTTTTCTGAAACCTGAACTTCCAATCTTTTGATTTTGCTGATTTCTGGGCTTTGTTAGGCTTGTCTTTGGATTTGCCACCTTATTGTACTAAGAAGTTATCTCTGTCCTAAGCTTCTTTGTGGGGATTGTGGGAGTGGGAGCACTTCACACCTATTTTGTCCTTAGCAGCCCGTTCAGCTAGAGTTTTATGGCATTTTTGGCCATTTTGAGTCAATTCCTGTAAGCGCTCAGCCCCGCTAAATAAAGCTGGTTTAATTTATAGCGGCTTTTCATAGCGAATTGGCAGTTGCTCATAGAGCAGCATTCTGACGCCGCAATTTAAAGCTCTTTAATTATTTCCTGGCTCCGTGAAGTCTTATCTTCTATTTTTCCTTTAAGTTCTCTTTGCCAAACAAGCAATCTATACAATATATAAATCTTCTAAATCCTAGGTCCACATGCTCCTAAAGCATTTTAAAATGCAAATACTAAACTCAAGAACTTCATCAGTTACACATCCACTCTACCCTGTTCCAGTACCCATTTCCCCACATCAGTTCAGTGATAACAGGTTCACAGCAATCTTTTTCACAGAAGGTTAGCAAAGCGAAGTCCTCTCCTCTTCAGCTGGTGAGGTCCTAGAGCCAAGCAATAGGCTAAGTTTGAGGCAATGCAGTGAACAACTCTCTCTCAGGTTCAACAAAAACACCACATACACAATAGAGAGATGCGAGAGATGCATCTATATAGGCAAAGCTCCACCTGAGCTCCCATAGGCATACTCTCACAATTGCAAAAATCTCAACGCGCACACCACAAACCACCACACACATAACTGCCATCTCAAGACATAGCACATGCAACATACACAATAAACACACAAAGATGCTTAAAAAACACATGAACAAACAACAACCAACACAACAGGACACAACCAACTGCCCATCCAACATAGTACACATAAGACACATTTTCATGCAAGACATAGTTGCTCAGAGTCACAGCCCAACGGGTCACAGAACTTGGTAGAAACACACATCCCAGGGGTGACTCCATAGTCAGACACACTGGACACACGCTCACAGGGTTACTCACATGGAGAGAGTCACAGTAAGCTGCCACAATAGGAGAGAGATCACGGCACATAAGACACATGCAACACAGGCACTCACACATGAACACAGCCATGACACTCCTCACTCAGTTATTCGCCATGAATGTACAAGAAGTTACTGATCAGCTCTACATGAAACATGAAACATACCATCTCCGGATTTATGTTATGTAGCCCAGGCCCGAAATGACCCTGACCAGCAGCACCATCTTACCCTCAATGAGAACACCGCCAAAGGACATTGACAAAATGATCAAGCCACCCAATTATACCTTTTACCATTCTTTGCAATTAAGGTCTGCGCTGTCTGTCAAACACAAAAATGCAGCTGCTACCATGAAGGCTTCAGCGCTGGCAAGTTGCACCACCTGATAACCGTGGGCTTCGGATATTGGCCTGCCTTTCAGCCAAGGCCATAGTGCCTTTTTAGGCAAACCTCCAAACCTGGTTCAAACCCCTAAGGGCAAACCCAGTGTCAAAAAAACTCATATACGAATTCCTGCCCCCGAAGCCCTAAACCTCAAGATGAGGCCCAGGATGTTCCTCATATGGAACAGTTTCCGCCTTGCGGTGAAGCAACAGATCATCAAGGAGGGGAGCACCCCATTTTCATCACCAAAACCTCACTGGTAGCCATCGGCCCAAAACCATCCCACACCATCAGCCCCCAACACAATCTGAAGACACACAGATCCAGGTTCCATCAATTAGTCAACAACGCCGCAAACTCAGGAGGACCATTTGGGTGCAACTAACCACAGGCCAAACTGCTTTGTACTTGTAGCATGTACACACCACCCAACTAAACCTGAACAGACTGAGACCATCTCCATCAGGAGAGAGTATGTCCTTCCTGATCACAACCAACATGGATACACTAGACTTACCACATACATAACAGGGGTAAATTACCAGCCAAAAAGGTTATATACTAAAGGTTCCTGGAATTTCCACCCCTCAACAAAAACCCACAGTGAAGAACTTCCACAAGATAGAGGAGACAACATAGACTGAAATCAAATCACAAAACACTCCGCAACTCCCCACAATCCCAAATCACACTGCTGGTAAGATCAGACCATAAATTAATCTCACTGGAAATCCATCCAATGCCCACACCTGCCACAAAAAGACCTATGGAGAAGCAAACGAAAACTTAACTTCACACTTCACCCCAGCCTCCACAACCCTCTAGAATGAACCCTGGGCTGGTAAAAAGATGGGCCACTACTGCTGAGATCCTTTGCAAATGCCTTCAAAAGGGCATAAGAAAGAGTGTGGAAACCCATCCCCCCAAAAGGGAGAGAACCATTTCCCAACAAAAGCCAATCAACAGAGGAGGAAAGCCAACACACAGAACAACAGGAGGAGGAAAGGCTAGGCATCTCAGACTAATATCCAAAAGCAAAGATCACTCAAAAAACTAGCATGCCAACTACTTCAAAAATAAAATCATCACACACCAATGAGGAAGAAAAGATTTGGACATGTTATGCATCTGGGTCTCCCAAAAACAGATGTTAGAAACCTGGGCAAAATGAACCAAAATAAAAACACAGCAGTGTTGGGAGAGAAAATCCTCTGAACCCAAAACAAACTAAACATTGAGGCAGACAACTTCAGTATAAAAGGGTGCTCAGCCTCCCCCCCACAAGATATAACTCACCCAGCATCGTGAGACCAGCCCTGTGACCCAGAGACCCGGGTGAAACGCCGGGGGAAAAGCTAAAACACAGCATCTATGACCCGCACGGTGCCCGACTAAACTACATGATTAGGCTGCTGTTCTGCATTGTTACAAAAACACCTCACATATAGGCTGCTGTTTATCAGACCCAATACTGCAGGATCACAAGCAAAAGGCTGTTGCTTGGCAACAGTGACCACACTTCACCCCTGGGGTGCTTCTCACGGACCCGCAAAAGCTACGGAGAGGGAGCATTGACGAACCTGGTCTGCAAAGACCAGGAGAGGATCGTAGACAAAGACATTGACATTTTACTTTGGTTTCTACAGACATTGATCCCTTGTTAATGACTCAAGCTTTGTCAAAGGCAGATCCTGCCATTGAAACTTTGCTCCAGTTCACTAACAGCCACTAAGGCCTGGTATGAGGGTTAACACAGCCTACCTAGCCACTTTTGCATACGCAAACGCTCAGACACAAAACCCCCACCATAGGAGATGTTAGACAAACTCAAACTTGATCACACCAGGAACCCAGGTCCCAAGATGCTCTGCAGGACCAGATCCAGGACCTTCGCAGACATTAATGCAGTCAAGAGAGCTAGTCCCAGACTCTATTGTATTCTGAATGCCAAAAGGTGACTGCAGCAAACTGGACCCCTTTTGTTAGGCACAAAATTACGAAGTACACAAAAACATATGACATTGTGGCTGAATCAGTTAGCGAACTCATCAGGACTTCATAGGCCTCTATACTCCAGCGGAGTGGAACCAGCTTGCCCCACGCATGACCAAATTAATTATGGTCTTCCTGTGGGAATTAAGCTGAGAATCAAAAACCCCTAGTGTGAAATTACATTAAAAACTTTGTACCCTACTTTAGTACAATGAGGGGTTAATGAGGACCTTAACCTTGACCTTGGCATCATGGACAAGTGGACAGAGGTCCTCTGTAACTCACAAAAGGGTATCATGAAGGGTTTCACATCTAGATCAAGAGGTCACACAGCCCTGTTCTCTTCTCTTATCAGGCCACCGGTTGGCAAGAGGCCCCATTTGGGATGTATCTACCACTTATCAGGCAGCATGAGTCTTTAACCCAAACATTCCAGACCAAGAACCCAAAGGGTCTTAAACAAGAGAAAGACCCAGCCCGAAACTCAGAAAGAGGATAAAGGGTCTTAAACCTATGTCTAATCAGAGTCCAACTGAATCCAGCAACATGCAGTCATAGCCCCACTCAGAATTGACTGGTCCCTGGACCTTAAGGGACTGTCTCCACCTTAACAAGAACAAATCCAGCAAACCACTAGGGAAAGAAACCAGAGCCAAATGCTCCGAGACAGAAAAACTAAACATGAAAAGCTGGAGACGTGCACCACACCACAGTGGTATAACAGAGGCTTAGAGCCTCTGGAACAGAATCCTCTATTCCCTTAGGCCCTCTATGACTTTGATGAATGGCTTATACAGGACCAGGCTCAACGATAACATGGTGAAGGGTCACTGGATGAGTTATATGGGGCTGAAGTGATAATCAGCTAGGGGAAGCACCACAGTGGATGTTTGGTGCAATATACCTAGCCAAACCCATATTCTATGGTGTCTTAATAGGATGTGATTCTTGAGTAGAAACATACCTCATTAGCACACAAGGAAATGCATTTGGAGTAGGTGGCTTTATTCACCTCAACTAGGGAGACTGCTGGGAGTTAGAGGGGGGTCCAAGACGATTACTGTAGTGCTAGAAATGTTGCACTGGGATTGGGAGTATAATTGATGATTAATTTACTGTTGTGAGGGGAAAAGATTAATTGCTATTACTCAGCTGGGTGAGCAGGTGTAGTAGACAGATCTGATGATGACTATGTGAAAAGTTGGATAGGCTCGAACAAACACACTGATCACCAGTGTAACAGAGTACAATCAATGCAGTGCATCTATAATTAGAAGAGCATAAAACGGCAAGGTACAGCCACCAGACTCCATAATGAAGAGAGGGGAACATTTTTGACAATCACCAAGATACATAAATTGCATTTGCATATAGAGGCTCTGGCGGCTTGCTGGCTTGCAGGAAGGGAAAGCTGCTATATTCACTGTTATGGGTAGTTGTGAGAGGAGGGTGAGGGTACCATCCATGTCTCTGTTGGGGTGTGATGGTGCCATGGTCACTAATCATAATCAGGATAGGGAGGCAGCCAGGGAGGTCAGCATTTGGTACTGCAATATGTGTGGGATCATGGAAACCTGAAGTATTAAATGACTCAGGTTACGCTGTTAATGATGAAGGAGCTCCATGACAGCTATTCTAAGCAAACTGCATCAGACTCTCAAGCCATTGACAGTCCCTTTTAACATCACACATACATCTTTATCAAGTACATATAACTACCGGTATTTTCCATATTCTTAGGGTAGTGGGGGATGTGTGAAGGTAGGACCGAGGATAAGTGGTTGATGAATGCTACCCACTGAGTGTAACATATATTTTGTTGACTTAATTGACAACACAGTGTGAAATCTCAAGTTTCATCTAGTAATCACTTGGCCCAGACTATGTTATTCTCTGATGTGTTTAAGAACAAAATAAGTAACAATTTGGGGTTGTTTGTTATTATTAACAATAACATTGTCAACAACAAACCTCCTGATCTACATTTCAACCTGCAGAAATTGAAAATAAGAATAAAGTCCCTTGAAAAATATGAACATTCAGCTAAAAATCTGGACATCTAACTAGCATAACATTTAAATACCAAATAGCACAAACTTTCCTACTGCCAGTAGGGATGTGGAATACCACTCAGAAACATTAAACAGAAAGTGACAAAATACTGGGAAATTATAAGAACGTCATCAAAGAGACAGTGTAAAAATCTGTAGACTTTAATGAACTGTATAAACAGTTCTGCAAGTTAAGGTAATTTATTTTTGCTTCAGAAAAAGGAAGATGTAAGATATACAACCTCTTTTTTTTAATTACTGTTGCAACTAATAGGTTGGTCATGTGGTTTTCTGATAGGGTAGGTTCAGAAATCATGAAAATAGAACATACTTCCAGTATAGGGACATCCTGTGCAGGGGTAAATAACGTCTGAAAATAAGAATGCTTTTCCAAAATAGGGACAGTTGAGAGGTCTGTAACTCGCTCACAATTAAATAATCCCTTGATCAAGACCTCTCAATATTGACTTTGTGGCTTTAAAATTACCACCTATTACTAAACATCACCAAAACTAAAACCTCTCAGCTGTACAGATTTTCACAGAATGTCCAGATTTTTGGCTCATATTTTTGGCCTATTCCTATTTTTTCCTGGCAAATCACTGGGATGATCTCAGGATTGAAGTCACTAAATAATAACATACATTTGAGTTTCAGACTTCAAATCCTTCAGAAAATGTATATTAAAACAAATCATGTTACTCTAGCAACTTTCTAAGTTTATAAGAGCAATATTTAAAATATGTCCCTATTTGTACCCCCATTTTGTCAAGCTTTGTCCAGATGTTTTTGCATCTTTATGCATTAAGAGGTTGAGAGGTATTTGCTACTCCTTACATATGCAAATCTGTATCCCTCAACTGGCACATAAAAACACATGACAATAATTAAATAGAGACTACCATCCATTTTCATTAGTTAGATGTCTGGCTAGATCAACACCTTAACATTCAACTTTATGTGCAAAAGATTAAAAGTAAAATGAATACAAACTTATTCTGAGCTGGAAAAGTCCTCTTTTCAGATTTCATATACTAACTTAGCAATAACAGCATCTCCCTTCTAGCTCTAACACTGTGGGAATCTATTCATTTTGTATAAGAACTCTAAACACCTGCAGTAAATACACACTATTACTAAAATGGCATCTCATCTACTCCCCCACCTGCAAATGCACCCTAAAAAAATTGCCCTACATAAACCTCTTATATTAAAATACTCTATTTCAAAATCTACACAACTACTTCATAGCCTTTCTCTGCTGACACAAAACACCATTACTCCCTTTTCATGTATAGCTCCCCTATCAATCATGTACTCCCCAATTCTCCCATTAGCCCCACCACTCTAAGTCTTCCTCCCTTTTCTGTCTTAAACTCCCTGATATTGCCCTGTTACCCAACCATTCTAAAATCTCCCTTCCTCCTCTTAACTCATTATAGTGTGCAGAGACACACCTCTCAACCTCTTACAGCCAGAAATCTGGACAAAGCCATAAAACTGTGGGGACAAAGGCCCAAAAATAGGAACAAATGTTTAATATTATAATTTTTAAATATTATCTTATAAACTTACAAACTTAGAAAGGTGATAGAATAACAGGTTTTGCATTAGCATGAATTTTATAAAGGATATGAAGTCCCCAACTCAAATGTCTGTCATTATTTTCTGACTTCATTCCTGAATAATTTGCCAAAGATTTGTCAGAAAACCATATTTTTTGGAGAAATAGACAAAAAATACGAGGCAAAAATCTGGATGTTCTGTGAAAATCTAGACAGTTGGGAGGTGTGTGCAGAGGTGACTATCAAAATACAGAATGTCATAATGGTTCTTAGATTGACTAATAATGTCAGTTTTTGGAAGTTCTTTTAAAACAAATGCTAAATGTGATAAACATTACAATCGACATTCGAACTCCCAAACTTCCAGATTCAAAAGTCCATGTTTCCATTTACTTTTTGCAGGGGACAAGCCCCCCTGCACCCTCCACATCCCCTGCATATTATATATATCAACTCCAAGATCACACTACAGTTTGGAAAAGGATAAACTTCCCAATCCGCACTGTACCATAATCTCCATTCAGAAAGTTGACTTCATATTAGTGAATGTATACTCAAATTCATTCATAGGTTCATAGGTAGATACTAGGCTATTTGCCCAAGGGCATTTATAAGCCTAGCCCGTAAGTGTCGGCTTTCGCCGCCCCATAAATTAGTTAGCTGTGCCTCTGTCAAGCAGAGCCATAGACTTGATCCCAGGGGTGTACTTTCTATTTCTCATCCACTCGTCAAGGTTCTTCTTGAAGAGTAATATTGAGGTGCTCTGTTTAATGTAATTAGGGATTTTGTTCCAAAGCGTGGGGAGTCTCTGTGACAGGAATCTGTCCCTCCAGCATGTTCTATTTATTGTAGTGTTGAGGTTTAGCTCACTGGAGCATGTGGCTCATACTGACTTGGATTTCTTTAGGTGGAGCATGTCCATCAATTCCGAGTTGAACATGGCTTTATAGGTTAGGCAGAGATCACCTCTGAGCAAGCAGTATGCCACTGAGTAAAGCTGGAGTTTTTTCAGTCTGGCTGCATATGGTATACGTTTGAGGCCTGTGATCCTCTTTGTGACGTTCTTCTGTGGTCTCTCCAGCTGCTGGTAGTGTCTTGTGAGGTACATCCCAAAAGGGGCATTGTACTCTATGATGGGTCTGATGAGTAACGAGTATAGGGGCACTATTACCTCTTTATTTCTAGATGCAAACCCTTTAGTAATTATATGGGCTACATAGAAGGATTTCCTAGCTACTTTGGTGATGTGATTGTCAAACGAGAGATTACAATCTACCTGAGTCCCAGGTCTATTATTACCTCTTCTGAATTAAGGGGGCTGCCACCAATGTGATAGTTCGTGGGTGTTTTGTTCTTCCCAAATGGGATGACTATGCACTTTTTGGCATGACTTTGACAGCATGTGTCAGTCTCAGCGAGGCCCTTCTGGAGAATGTCCATGTCAGCCGGATTGTCAATTATGGTTCCCAGCTTGCAGTCATCAGCAAATTTGGTCAGTCATAGACCTTTTGTGTTTGCCTATACTTCTGAGAAATATATGCCGAACAGTAGCGGGCCCAAGACTGAACCCTGGGGGACACCACTTGTGACTGGTTTAGAGTCGGACATCAATCCCGCTATTCTTACCGAGTGGGTTCTGTCTGTAAGCCAGCTGGTAACCCATCTCATGATGTAGGGGTTTATGTTTGGGCTGATGAGTTTGTCTATGATACCTGAGTGAGGAATGGTGTTGAAAGCCTTGGCAAGGTCTAGGTAGGCTGTATGAACCACCTTACCCTCGTCAATGGCTTTGGTGACTGTTTCGAAGAAGTCAACCAGTTTCAGTAGGCATGATCTGCCCTTAACAAAGCTGAACTGAGTTGGGTCAAGTGTTTGGAGGTCTCCTATGTCCTTGTTAATGAGTTCCATGATGATACGCTCCATAGCCTTGCAGACCAGGCTGGTCAGGCTTATAGGGCGATAGTTACCAGGGTCAGTTGTTGCTCCCCCTTTGTGAAGTGGAATAACCATTGCTGTGCACCATTCCAAGGGCACGTAGCCTGTGGATAGGTTGAGGATGAAAAGTTTCTTTAGGAGAGGACTTAGTTCATCTTGCAGTTTGGGCAGGACGCAGCCTGGGACTCCATCTGGCCCCACTGATGCTGTGTTTTTGGCTTTTGTAAGGGCTATTTTTACTTGTGCTTCTGTGATTTCAAGGATGCAGGACTCTTTGTGTATTACTATGGGTCCTTTTGGGGGTGATAGGGGGGTGAAGTTGGCACTAAATCTGCCAGGATGTTGGCGATGTCCGTAGGTTCCGTATATTTTGTGCTATTTTGCACCAGCTCGGCACATATCTGTGATTTACCACTTAGATTCTTTACATAGCCATAGAAGGCTTTGTGGTTATCTTTCAAATCCTTGGCTATCTTTCTTTAGAAATTTGCCTTGGAAGATTTTATAAGGGACCTAAGTTTTTTACTAATACTGGTCAGGGATGTCTTCCCTTCTTGGGATTTGCTTTTTTTCTGGACTAGTTTCCTCCTTCTATTGTATAGTTTGTTGATTGCCAGGGTCCACCAGACTGTTTTCCTTCTCGTGGAGGAGTGAGTCTTGGTTTTACTAGGGATGGCACGATCCATACATCCTTGTAGGTGTTGATAGAGTGTATTTGTAAAGACTTCTGCATTTTGGGCGGAGTTATCCCTAGGTGTGGGGGGTATGAAGCTACCAACCTCAGTCTTGAGCTGTGTGAAGTTGGCTCTGAGAAAGTTTTTCACTGAGGTTTCCTTGTGTGGGGGAGATGGTGGGGTGTGGACATCCAGTATGATTAGTTTATGGTCAGATCTAACCAGTGGCTGGTTTGCCTCCGGTGTGGAACACCTGTTGCTCATGTTGGTGATGACCAGGTCAAGTATGTTTCCACCTCTGGTTGGGAAGTTTACCAGCTGATCCAAGGCATTTGAGTTGATAAATTCCAGGAATCGCTGGGCCTGGGAGTTAGTACTAGAGTAGTTTTCCCAGTTGATGGAGGGGTAATTGAAATCACCCAATATCAGGGTGTTTTGTAGGACCTTAATGTTTTCCAGTGTCTCCAGGAAGGTCGAGTGTTGATCCTGGGACATGGAGGGTGATCTGTAGCAAGCCACAAATTGCATTTCAGTTTTGCCTTGCATTAGTTGCACATGGATGATCTCTGTAGTATCATGTTGTGCCATTAACCTGGAGGTGTGGGTATCCTTGATGAATATGGATACTCCCCCTCCTTTTGTTGCTCGGTCCGTGTTCTGTGGCCGAAATGTGTGGTATGAGTTGTATCCCGGTAGTGCCAGGGTGCTCTCTGGAGCCTTAAACCAGGTTTCAGTTACTGCACAGATGTCGACGTTCTCCATACTGAGGAGTGCTTTGAGCGCGTGCATTTTGAGATTTACACTCCTGGCATTGAGTAGCATAACCCTCATTTTCTTGTTTTTTGTGCTGGTTATGGTGGCTTGTTTGACTTTTGGGCCTTGCCTAAAAAAGGCACAATGGGGACAGCAAGAGCCTTGGCCAGTATTCAAAAGCCTAGGGTTGACAGGTGCAAGCCATGTCTTGCAAAGCAATGAGGCTTGTCGAGCATGTCATCCCAGGCTGACAGACACTGGATCCCCTTTGAATGACACCAGAAGTTTAGCCAATTGTTGAAGCTGATCATTTTTTCTTTATACTGTGGTATTATTCTTGGCGAGGGCAGAATGCTACTCAGGGTCAGGGTCATACCCGCCTGGGTTACATGAACAGAGAGCTCATCCATGTCTCTTTTCATGTAGTCCAGGGAGGTACGTCTCAGGTCATTCACCCCAACATGTACAATGACAGAGTCATATTTGTACTTGTTCTGGAGTGACCTGAGTGCTTGTGTTATGTGGCAGATTCTGGCCCCTGACAAGCAGCTTACCGTAACCTTCTCCTTGTCCAGTCTGGTGAGTGGGACATCAGTGTGTCTGACTATGAAGTCTCCTATTACTAGTGTGTTAGGTATGCTATTTGACCTTAAGGGCTAAGAGTGTGCGGCACACTGATTTTGTGGTTTATGTGTTGTTTAGTTGGTGATGTGATGTACTGGTGCACGTTGTTTGGGAGTCTGCCTTGGAGGTCTCTGTTTCTTTGGTAAACTATTAGTTAGAGCCTCCGACTATGGTTTTGTGTGTTTATGTGTATCTTTTGCCTGTGCTTGTATAGTTGGTCTATGTGAGGCTGGAGGTGTGATGCAGGTGTTGACCTTCTCCTCTTGACTGACTGTTTCAGTCATGGGTGGAGAGAGCTTAGCCTCCAGTTTGGCTATATAGTTACATCTCTCACATGTGTTAGAGTTGAGTGGTAGGAGGAGAGGGTTGTCTGTGTACATGAGGCAGTTGTGACATTGACCCATGATACCCAGATTCACTAGATGGACAGGAGAATACACTGGAAATTGCCCTTTGGTCATGCCTGAATAATAGGGTGGGTTGTTTTGTTCCTTTGGCTGGTTGGGTTGAATAAAGATCCTTGCCCTGCTGGACAATCTAGTGCTGCAGTTGTGCTTACTGTTAGCGTTAGCTAGTTCTGGGCGTTTGGTGTGTGGTTGAGAGTTTAAAGAGTTCCAAGGGAAAAATTGAAGTGCAGACTTTGTGGCGCAGGGAATAGTTTAACCCTAGCTAACCCACGCTGAGCAGTGCGCAAAACTGTGCAAACGTGGTTTATATGGCAGGGAAATGAAAGAGATAGGAATTAGCCCAAAATGGCCGGTAGACTACAAACTTCTGTGCTGGGACCACTCCTCCAGGGATAGATAGGCTGCTCAAAGCTCCCCTCTCTCACAGGTGAACAGTGAAACTTCCCGCTATCCAAGTTAAGTATGGGCAACTCAGAAATCTGAAACACAGCCCTGAATTCAGCACTAGCCTGAAAACTGGACTACACTAGTATAGGAAGGTAGGAAATCAAAGATATTTTTTTTTCTTTTTAGAAGGCAGAAAACAGCAGAAAATACAGTGATACAGATAAAACAACTTTCTTTAAATGCACAGAAAGGCTAACACACTTTAGTGTGTAGCCTACAACAGTTAAACAAACTTTTTAAGAAAAAAAACTTTAAAAAGTGCAGGCATTCAGGTAAGTACAAACGTAGATAAGTACAAGCTTCCAGTTCAACACTATAACATTTTGAAAACAAGCATTCGACCAACTTGTATTCGCCTACATGCCATTCCATATTATGATAGTAAATTGTGTGCAGAGACCTTGATTACAGCTGCAGCTTATTGACATGAAGCTAGTGTTCAACTGTTGTACTATTGTATAACATTTTTTTTTTATTTCATTCAATTGCGATTTGTTGCAAGTATTGACACAATTATTCTTTCATCTGTATGGTTTAACTTGCACTGTTTTTTTTTCTATAATCCAGGTGTGGTCTGAAAAAAAAAGTCCACTGAGATCAGTGCCCTACCCTGGTAAGCAAATACAAATCAATAAACTTCGAAAGTAATGTACTTATAAGTTAAGATTTTTGTACAGTTGTAGTGTACTTACTTTGATGTGCTGGGGCAATTTACTGGGTAGCTGTAAAATTGTTTCTAGTAGACTGTGCCTTTTACATTAAACTCTTGGATACTAAAGCAGATCCATTAAATGACTTTAAGGAGAAAACATTCCAGGGTTAAAATATCTAGAATAAAACTAGTAAACTAATTTACAAACATGAAGTTCAAAACAGGAAAACAGATATGGACTGTAGGCATATTTTAAACATTTCTCCTTGGTGCATTTTATTTTTCAAATTACAACAGCATTACTTTTTTGGGAAATAATGTTTGAATCACATAAAAATTACAACTATATATCACTTTCACTCTGTTTTGTGTGACTATACATCCACTGTATGGTCTGACAACATATTACTAAAGCCAAACAACTCACACTCAGAAATGTCAGAAAAATAATCCCAAATTCAATCCTTCCCAGGAAATATATAGAGAACTAAGGCACGTAATTTTTTCAGTAAAGTTGTAATAAAGATATTCAGTATCAAGTTATTTTCAGTTACTCCTCATGCTTAAGCGCACGCATATACACACACATGCATGTGCGCGTGCACACACACACAAATATGTACAGATATATTAGGCAGGGTTTTCACTTCCTGTCAAAGAAGCACTTAACCCTAAATAGGTTGGAATTTTCTGGTTCTGGAGATCTAAAGGCATAGATTTAAATTGTTAACCCAGAAGGAAGTAAATAAGCGAATAAACCAGGGGAGCTATACCAAATGCAGAAAGAGAGATACATGTCAATGAAAATAGTCTTATCTGAATATCTACCAATTTTGTTTTACACCAGTACATCCATTTGGGTTACCAGCCAAGTATTGTGGCCCTTTCTGCTGAGAACTGCTTCATTTAATCTATCTCCTGGTGTGATAATGAACTCTGTACAGACTTTTTTGTTGTTCACTGATTTAATTGAGTACAACTTTCAGGACCTCAAGGACTTTAGCATGCCATCCTGTCAGCCAATAACTGCTTCTTTAAGGTTCTTGCAAATTCATATATATTACTTCAGTAATGCTGACTCTCACGATCAAAACGTTGTTCCACAACAAGTTTTAACATTCCATTTAACACTCAAAAGTCAAAAAAGAGCAAAAATAAAAGAAGCAGCAGAATTTAATAATAATTTAGCACTTTCATCCAATACTTCACACTGGCTTCTTCATAACAACAACACACACAGAGAAACACTTTTAAAAGCACAAAAAAATCTAACAATTTGGTCACACTATGTGTTTTTAAATGTGTGTGTGTGTGTGTGTGTGTGTGTGTGTGTGTGTGTGTGTGTGTGTGTGTGTGTGTGTGTGTGTGTGTGTGTGTGTGTGTGTGAGTATCTTAGCCTTTGCTACCCCTTGCTTTATTTGCCTTCAATTTAGACCAACTACTAGAAAGGGAGGGACTAAAGGTGGAGGTGCCTCGATTTACATCAAATATAAATATAGTACCTCAAGGCTGTTCAAACAGGACAATGCACTTGAGCTACTCCATATTCAAATCACCATAGGCAAAAAACAATACCACTTCCTTGCAAGCTGTAGGTCCCCCCCTCTATGACCCAGGAAACCTATACCAGCTATTTAAACTTATTGGAAACACTCACCATCCAATACCATATTCCCGGGCAATTTTAATTACCTCAGTATTAAATGGGAATCCTATGCAACACCAAATGTACAGGCACAGGGATTCCTGGATTTTGTAAACACAAACACCCTGGACCAGATTATCAACACACTAACCAGGGGTGCAATCTTACTGGGTCTGGTCCTCACTAATATGGGAAAGTGCTGTGTCTGTACATTTAATAAAACCTGGACCCCCAGCTAACCCTGGAATATTCAGGAACTACTCTAAGGCTAAGTTCCTGCTATTAACTGACAACCTGACAAAATTTAAAGCCCCCATAAAACCTGAGAACACTGTTGTCTATGCAGAACTGTTCATAGAAACCCTGTACAAGCATGTTAATAGTTGCACAGAGGCAGCTGTATCCACCAGGAAGAAGTACAGAACTAACTCAAAATACAAGCCACCCTGATAGGATCACAAAATCAATAGGCTGTATAACAGAAGGAAGAAAATTGTGGCAAAATTAGTAGGTGCAGCACCCAGCAGGATAAAAGGGCTCTCATCAAACTAAACAAACAACTCAGAAGACAGATAAAGTCTGCCAAAGTCAAATTTCAGGTAAATCTGGCATCACAGGTCAAGGACAACCACAAGGCATTCTTTAGAGATGTCCACAACCTCAAAGGCAATACACAATTGTGTGCAGACCTCATTGTAAATGGATCCTCATACACTGAGCCAGAAGATATAGCAAACCTACTGGCCAATAAATTCGGATCCAACGTTACCCCTCTCTCACCCTTAACCTTCCCTCAGAAAATACCATTAAATATAATTCCCCCTGCTATCATTAGGAAACAGGTCCTTAATGGTCTCTCTAAGGTCAAAACACTACATTAATGGGCCCAGACAATATCTCAGGATGTCTTCTAAATAGCATGAAATATGACATATCAGGCCCTCTGAAATTGCTATTTAACTGCAGCCTCCAAACAGGCTGCTGAAGGGAATCTATGCCTGGCATACAGGGCTTTGTCAGACCCCACTCCGATGGATCTCATGCATATCCACAAAATAAACAGCACCATAATTACCCATTCTAAAGACTTAAACGTTGCCTGTGATATAAATAGGACCTGCTGGAGAGACAGGTTTGTATCCCAGAGACTACCCTGTCTTTGGAACAGGCTCCCCATCCATGTGAAGCAAAGTTCTTCCCTTGCTCAATTCAAGTGTAACTTGGACAACTGGAGGGGGAACAGGAAATTCATCCCTGGCTTAGAACCTATGTGTCTAATGGACACAGGCAACCTGTAAATGGTTCACCTCCAAGGCCCATGTTTACACTTATCCAGAGTATCAGAACTTGTCAGAGATTTAGGATGCATGGCTAGTCTTAAAAAGGCACTTGTGGTTGTTAGGCTAGTAAACACTTATGAACCTGTATATATTACTACTTTATGCTATTTAAGAATGTTTTGGATGGCAATTACCACTATGAGCCTTATCACCAAGCCCATCACTGTATTTTTTATATCTTCCAGTTTCTAAACAAGGTAGACATATTTCAATAAAACTAAACAAAAATACAAGACCAATGCATTTAACTGCTTCTAGAGAAAACTGCTATAATACATTGGTATGTATCCTCTCAGAACTGCATTTCTCCAACAGTCTACAATATGAACCATGAAAAAAGAGAAGATGAAATAAACCACTCGACCAGTAAACAAACCAAAAAATAAAAAAGTTGTAGGCTACTGTAGCCGAGGCACCAGAGTGTGCTAATAACTGTTTTATTTTTTGGTTTGTTTACTGGATGAGTGGTTTATATTTTCTCCAAAAGACTAGTCTGAAATGTATGGACAAGCCACATAATATCCAAAAAAGGATGGGCATAGAATGTTGAATGTCAACTTTTATTTTCACTTTAGCCATCCATGTGTCAGTGGTGTACTTAAGCATCAAAAGTGCAAAGAAGCTGAGACAGTGACAGGACAAAATCAGAAATAGCTAGACTAGCAAAAATCCACTTAGGGGGGTTGTGACTGTTTACAGAATGATGCTTTGCATTTCATTCCACATCCCAAGTACTGTAGTTCCCTTTATTTTAACTACATGAAAGACAACCTCTAGCTCTCATTCCAGTATGTTAACTTTCATCTTCATGTCTCTAGCCCTAACTAGCCCCAACCTCTACTACTGAGGTACTTACTAATGACACAGCAGAAGACAATGAGTACAGCCATCTTGTAAAGAAGGAGAAATCTAAACTTGCCCATAAGAATGAATCATAAACTCTGTTTGCACTAGTTGGATGTGGTCTGCTTTCACTAGTACCGTTAACATTAATTTATTCTGCTCACACTGACGTACAGGACACTGGGATAAAAACACAGACTGCAAAGTCATCCCCAGTGAAGCAATCGACACACAGCATAAACTACTGGTGACCACAATCTGCTGCAGTGGACAGGGGTCAACAGAGACTAGGCTGAAGACCTGGAAATTCAATGATGCAAAAGTGCAAGAGTTCAAAGAAGTATTCAGGGATTTAGTACCACAGGAAGGATTTAGTACCACAGGAAGAAGAGGAAATAGGCACAGATGAAGAACAATGGCAGAGTCACAAACCAGCAGGACAGCAGACTGTAGAAGAGGTATGCATCCAAGACAGGTATGGAAATAAAGTACATATTAATGAAGAAATCCCCACAAAAGCTGTACTGTCCCAGACACACAGCCTACAATGAAAGAGGAGGAATCTCCCACCCTAGAAGAAGTAAGGGCAGAACTAGGGAAAATGAAGTAAGAGAAAACATCAAATTGAGATGAGGTCATAGCAGATATGATCAAGATGTTGGGTAAGTTAGGGGAGAAATGGCTCCTGAGTATACTCATAGCAGTATGGAGAGAAAAGCATAACTCAGATGACTGGAGGATAAACAATCCTAGTGCCAGCATGCAAAAAACAAAAGGGACATTCACAACTATGGGCAGTATAGAGGTATCAGTCACCTGTCACACTACATGAAATTATTAGTGAGGGTGATTGTTAAACAAATATAAAGAAGATTAGAAATTAAGATGGGAGATAAGCATTTCAAATTCAGATCAGGATGCAGCACAGCAGACCTGATGTCTGCAATAATACAGACAGTGGAAAAGAAGTTACGGATGAGGAAAGTGTTCAGATGTGCATTTCCGACTTGGAGAAAGCATATGACAAGGTTACAGGAAAGCTTATTTGGGCAGTCCTGTCATGATTCAAAGTACCAGAGACACTGGTAGAGTTAAAGCAGAATATGTATAAGGACCCAATGACACAAGTATGAACAGCACTTGGACTCACAGAGGGGTTCCCAGTGGGAGTGGGTGTGCATCAGGGTTCAGCTCTGAGCCCACTGCTGTTCATACTGATGATGGACTGCATCAGCAAACAAGCCAAAGGGGACAGATCAACAAAGCTGCTGTATGCAGGCAATGTGCCATTACAGGCAGATTCTGAGCAAGAACTTCAGCAAATGGTAAAGGAATATAGTGCAAAGCTGAAGACACATAGGATGAAATTGAGTGCAGGCAAGACACTTCTCATAGCAGCAAAAGGGAAAACCAGAAGAAGCTGAAAATTAAGATGAAAGGGAAGGCAGTGAAATGATTAAGATCTTCAAGTATCTGAGAGGAATGGTCAAGGAGGTGAAAGGTTGAGTCAGAGGGATTACAACCAAATAGATAAGAGTATCAGAGGTAATATGTGACAGAAGAATGCCAAAGAAGATGAAAAGTAATGTGTACATGACAGCATGCAACCAGTACTTCTGCATGTCACAGAAACATGAGCAGTGAAGGCAAAACAATTGAGGACATGCTAGAAATGAAGTGCCTCAGATTGGTAATAGTATGCACACTTTCGGACTGATGATGAAATGATGATATCAGAGCAGAAGGCAAAGCAGCTACAATTGCATAGAAGATCACATAGAACAGATTACTACAGTTCAAACAGATGTGTAGGAAACCAGAAGGCAATTTGGTGAAGAGGATTTGAGAGAGATAAGAAGACAGCAAGATGAAAAGAGGACACCCATCAAGGAGATGGACGGATTGTGTGACAGAAGACACGTGACAGTCCGGCATGATTGTCAAAGAAGGTAGGAGAGTGGTATTAAATCAAGAAAGATGGCGACAGCTGACAACACCCCAATGCGTAAAAGGAGGTTGATGATGATGACACTAATGTGCTTTTTTTTTACAATAATAATAAGGATCTTTTTGGTGGATTTTGATAGTAATGCCTCCTATGCAAAGAATAGCTACAAACAAGTTACAACATTAGTACATCAACAAATGACTTAGAACTGAGTTGTTGCAGACAGTTAACATGGCATATTGCATGCACACCATTCATGCTCTACATCCACACACGTGTACATACATATTCATTGCACTGTACATATGCATTCAGTACACTGTACATACGCATTCAGTACACTGTACATACGTATTCAGTACACTGTACATACGCATTCAGTACACTGTACATACGTATTCAGTACACTGTACATACGCATTCAGTACACTGTACATACGTATTCAGTACACTGGTTGGGCTTGGGTTAACAAAGGCCAAAGCAAAGAAGTGCATAGTCAAAACCTACATCAAGAAACTTGATCTTTTACTTTTTCTTCCTTTCTTTCTTTACCTACATACAATGAGGATATAAGCATTAAGAGAACAGTACGTTATACAAGAAATACACGTTCAGTAGAAAGACTATATTTTCTACATATTGTAACACCTGCCACATAGCATAGAGCTATGACACATATTAGAATAGCCTCACTGACATAACATACATTTTACCAAACGTGGATTTACAATAATTAAGTCAGGGATGTAAAGGGTTTCTACTGCTGTGGTTTGGGGAATGAAGTGCCCCTTCAGAAAAAAAGATTGTTTTATTTTCTAGCCTTGTAAGTCAAAGTATAGTTTCAGCAGGTAGGCTGTGCTGAAACAGAGCTTGATATACACAGCTAGGATCAATTGACAAATGTAATCACTATATACATATACATACATACACACACACACACACACACACACACACACACACACACACACACACACACACACACACACACACACACACCAAAGGATATATATTTCCACATTTTTCCTTGTTACCATAGTATAGTACCTGTTTATTCTCATGGATTGTTCACTTGTTACACATCACACATATCATAGTAGAAAAACCACCAGAAACAATTTAAGTTGAAAAACCACAAACAGCAATCCAGCAACTCCTCAGAAGGAATTTATTACGAAAAGCAGTAGTAGAATAAACCTCTAGCGCCTCGGCCAAAAGCCTTTAACAGAGTACACTCATTAAAAAACTCTCAGTCTATATATAACAGACCATAATTAATTAATAGAATAATTGATTAATTACATATATTACAAGCTTTTAAACCATAATTCTTAAAACAACATATTCATATTTACATATTTACACAAAACTTTTCCAGAAGCATTCTTGATTTAATCCCACAGGAGACATAGTATTAAATTTCAAAATCAAGAATGCTTCTTTCTTTCTTAATAACTGTTTCACTTGTTCATCACCCATAAATTTATTACAAACAACCCTATCTAAAATTGTTGTCTCAAAGCCATCCAAACTACCATTATGTATTTCATTAAAATGTATGGCTACAGGACTAGTTATTTTATTATTCCTAACGTCCCTTATATGTTCTTTTATTCTACAGGAGAATTGTCTTTTAGTTTCACCTATATAGAATTTGTTACATGTGCATTTGATAGTATATATAACTCTCTGACTTTTACAAGTAAAACAATCATTTGTCTCAAAATTCTTATTATTAATTTTATCAAAGCGTCGAGTAACATATCTACAAATCGTACATTTTCCACACACTATTGTGCCTTTTTCTTTTATTCTATCTACTATCTCTAATTTCGGCCTTTGGAACCTACTATGCACTATAAAATCTTTAATATTTCTTCCCCTATTGAAAGAAAACAAAAGTTTTTTCTGTTGCAGGCAATCTACTTCTTTTTTAGAAGTATTCCAACTAGATTTAATTATATCAATAATTTCTTCTGATATTACTGAGTACGTAGTGGTAAAGTAAATATTCCTATCATGCTCCCTTCTATTACTCTTCTTATAATATGTCAAACTATATTTTTCATTTGTGCTATCCAGCACTTTATTTAAACTTTCTTTTAAATTCATTTCATCATACCCCCTTTTTTTAAATCTCTGAAAACTATCATATAATTCAACATTTCTGTCTCTAATCTCACTACATAATCTTTTTATTCTATTAAACTCAGTATATGGGATAGATTTAATAGTATGTAAAGGATGAAAACTTTCCCCATGTAATATATTATTACTTTCTGGAAATTTTCTATGTATTTTGGAAATTACCTTATGTTGGTTACTATCCCCTATCAATTCCACATCCAGGATATATATTTCCACATTTTTCCTTGTTACCATAGTATAGTACCTGTTTATTCTCATGGATTGTTCACTTGTTACACATCACACATATCATGTTTGAAGTGTTGTGAAAACATATGATTTCTTTTTTATTATATTTCACCCGCCAGCATTATATCATAGGTGTATTTGACAACACAGGCACTGAAGCTAAATGACATGTTTATTGTGTAAATACTGAACAAATATAACCTCATATAGAACGCTGAGGGGCTGCACCTTCAATTATTCTTTTTTTATTAATATTCCTTTCACACTTTACATATAAAAGTTCAAACATTAAAGCAAGCTTGTATCAAATAATCACTCACCCATAACAAATGCCTGTTTGCATTAATTTGATATGCTTTCTGCAAATAAAGATCTTATACTTGAGAAAAAAAGTACAGTTTTGTACCTACCATAAATGTAGATGTCCGATAGGTATGCATCTGCAGTCCTAACATATGGGTTGTCCTGCCTCAGGCAGCCCTTCGGTCGGCCGGATTCCAAAGTCTGGGTCTGGCCTCGGCTGATGTCGCACTTCACCCGACGTCATAGCTGCTGTTTATTGGGTATAAAGGCATCAGCCGACGCCATTTTCCTCAGTGTTTCTTGCCCCAGATGCCAGGTGCCCTCTAGGAAGGCTAAATTTGGATAAATGCAAATAATACCAAACAGTAGAGAGCAAACAATATAAAAAAAAATATATATATATACATATATACAAACAAATACACCATAATAGATTCCCCCAGCTAGCTAAAGAGGGGTAAATACCCTAGGAATACCACAGAGGGGAAGGAGGGTGGGTAATCCTGACTGCAAATGCATACCTATTGGACATCTACATTTATGGTAGGTACAAAACTGTACTATGTCCTTCAAGGATGCATCTGCAGTCCTAACATATGGGTAGAATACCATAGCCAAACTGGGGGAGGAGGCACTAAGATAAAGATGGTGTAGTTAAGATCCCTTGCAAAACAGCAGTTGCAAACCTGCTCAGGATCTAGAATATAAGGAAGATTATAATGCTTGGCAAATGTATGCACGGAGCTCCAAGTAGCAGCTTCTAAAATGTCTTTGGTAGCCACTCCTCGTAGGAAAGCTGTAGTGGTGGCTGTAGCTCTTGTGGAATGAGGTCTGATATTTTCAGGAGTTGTCTTTCCATGAAAAGAGTAGCAAAATCGAATGCAATTTCCTATCCATTTTGAGATTGTCTGTTTTGAAATTGCTTTTCCTTGCATTCCTGTTGCATATGCTACCAGAAGCTGGTCAGTTTTTCTGCTGGTCTTAGTTCTGTCCAGATAGTAGCGTAATTGTCTGTGCACATCCAAGGTATGTAGCAGCCTTTCCCCTCTGTTCTGTGGGTTGGGGAAGAATGTAGGTAAATGAATCGCTTGGTTCAATGATACTCTGGAGACCACTTTTGGCATAAAGGTAGGGTTAGTTCTCAGAGAGACTCTGTCCTGATGGAAGATAAGGAAGGGTTGTACTGCCATTAATGCCTGTAACTCAGATACCCTTCTTGCTGAAGTGATTGCTAGCAGGAAAGCAGTTTTCCAAGACAAGAACTGTAATTCTGCTGTTGCTGCTGGTTCAAAGGGAAGTGTTAACTTTTCCAGCACAAAGTTGAGATCCCATGTAGGTAAAGGTGGTTTTATTGGAGGTTTTACATTTTTGATTCCCCTCAAGAACTGCCTCAGTAGAGGATGAGAGAAGACAGGAGGATCCATGTTGTATTCTGCTGAAATTGCTGATGCATGAATCTTAATGGAAGAGTAAGACAGGCCATTGTGGAACAGTTCTGCTAAATATTCCAGGATGTGTGCTATGTTTGCCAATGAGACATTTTCTCCCTTTGCTGCACTCCAAATGAGGTATCTTTTCCACTTGGCTGAATAAGTCTTCCTAGTGGAGGGTCTGCGTGCCTCCAGGATAATGTCCTTAACCCTCTGGGATAAGCCTGGGGTATTTTGTTTTATGCAATATTCCAAGCAGCTAGCTGCAGTGTTTTCAAGTTTGGATGTAGGATCTTGTAGTTGTCCTGTGTTAGAAGTAAGGGACATAGAGGTAGAGGCCATGCGTGTGTCCGAGACATGCTTCTCAGTAGCGGTACCAATGTTGCCTCGGCCAGTCTGGAGCTATCAGGATTACCCTTGGCTGATCCTCTCTGATCTTCAGTAAAACTTTGTACATCAAGGGAAGAGGTGGAAATGCATATGCTGTCAGGTTTTTTCAGCTGAAGGAAAGGGAGTCCACCCTCCAAGCAAGTGGGTGGTATGCTCTTGTGCAGAATTTCTTCAATTGGTGGTTGTGTGGGGAGGTGAACAGGTCTATCTCTGGTAGTCCCCATTTCTTTGTTATGGCTTTGAAGATATCTGGATGCAGCATCCATTCGTGAGCATCCGTGGTAGTTCTGCTTAAGGTGTCTGCTAGAGAATTTTCTTTTCCTGGTACAAATCTGGCCTGAAGTTGAATGTTGAGATTCAGGGCCACATTCCACAGGTCCATTGCCATCCGGCATAGAGGATATGAATGTGTACCTCCCTGTTTGTTGATGTACTACATGACTGTGGTATTGTCGGTCCTTATCAGCAGATGACCCTGTTGAAGGAGTGGTCTGAATGCCTGGATCGCATGTTTCACTGCCAGCATCTCCTTTAGATTTATGTGTAGATTCAGCTGGTCTTGGGTCCATAGGCCTTGAATATACTTGTCCACCATGTGTGCCCCCCATCCTAGGTCTGAGGCGCCCGTGGTGATGGTCTGGCTTGGATGAGGTTTGTGGATAGGCAAGCCTCTGTTCAACTGACAGTCCTGAGCCCACCACAGGAATTCTTGCTTCAGGCATGGAATTATTGGAATCTGGGCTTCTAGACTGTGCTTGTGTTGAGACCATACATTCCTTAGGTACCATTGTAGCTTTCTCATATGCAGCCTGGCATGTGGAACCAATATTATGCAGGATGCCATGTAGCCCAGGGCTTGCAGGACTTTCCTTGCAGTAAGCCGAGCTTGTGTTGTTAATGTCATGAAGTAGGCTGGTAGTTGCTTTTGTTTTTCTTCTGTGAGAAAAGCCATCTGAGTTGATGTATCCAGTTCTGCACCCAAGAATGTTATCCTTTGGGATGGTACAAGTCTTGACTTTTGTATGTTGACTGTGTATCCCAAGGCTTGCAACAGTTGTATGACATTTTCCAAATCTTTTGTTAATTTTGCCTTGTTGTCCGCTTGTATTAGGCAGTTGTCCAGGTATGGGTAAATTTGAATTCCCTGAAGCCTGCAATGAGCAGTTACTGATGCCAGGCATTTCAGGAATACTCTGGATGCAGTAGATAAGCCAAAAGGCAATGCTGAGAATTGATAATGCTCTGATCTGCAAGAAATATGAGGTGTCTTCTGCAATCTGGTCGTATAGGGACGTGCAGGTATGCCTCCTTGAGATCTAGAGTCACCAGCCAAGACTCCTTGCCCAGCATGGGAAGAAGCTGCTGGAGGGTCAGCATTTTGAATTTTGGAACAATGAGGTATGTGTTCAGTGCGGACAAATCTAGAATAGGTCTCCATTGATTTTCTTTTCTTGGTACAAGGAAAAGCCTGGAGTAAAATCCTTGGCCTTGTTCCATAGGTGGTACCTCTTCTATAGCTCTCATCTTTAGTAAGTTGTTGATTTGTCTTAGAGCGTCTGTTTTTTGGCTTGGTGGTAGGTTTGGCATTCCTCTCTTTTTTGGTAGAGTGTGGAAGTGAAACCTGTAGCCCTTGTCTATTGTTTGTAAAGTCCATTTGTCTCCTGTAATGTAATGCCAGTTGTCGGAAAATAAAGCTAGCTTTCCGCCCAAGGGTGCTTCCAGTTGTTCCCTGGTAGGCGGAACTAGAGCCAAGTCATGTCTGTCCTGTGGAAGTGGTTGTAGTTGAATCTGTGGCAGTACTTCTCTGGTTGGTAGGTTGCCACTGACGTCCCCTGTAGGCACCCCTAGATTGACCTCTGCCTCTGGGCGTCTATTTCTGCCTCTCTGCGCTCTGGAGTTGTCTGGAAAGGACCAATTCTTCGAAGGCCAATTTCTGCTAAACCTCGGAGGTTGGACCTGTAAGAAATCCTTGACTGTTTGGACAGATTTTGCTTTTTCTTCCACCTTCTTTAGTACCTCCTGTGCAGGGGAGCCAAACAAACTTTGTTTCTCCATGGGAGCATCTAGGAGTTTTGACTTAACATGGTCTGGTAAGGATTGTTCTTTTAACCAGGCATGCCTTCGAATCACTGTTCCAGTCATAGCTGATCTAAACGAAGCCTCCAGTGCATCATAGCCACATTTTAGGAAATGGTTACTGACCTGCTGAGAATTATGTACCAAATCCTGAAGGGACTTGCGGTCTAAAGGTTCAGGAGAAGACAGTTTTTTATTTAGCTGGTCTAACAAAAATTCCTGGTACTGAATCATGTGAAATTGACAGTTCAAGGCCCTGGCCGAAAGAGTAGCAGAAGTATAAACCTTTTTATCCCATCTCTCTAATGCTCTAGATTCCCTTTCAGAGGGAAGAGGGTTTTTGGCAGAGGCAGCTGCCACACCTTTAGGGCCCTGTGAAATGGTTTCAGGGTCTGCAACAGGAGCCTTATACAAATGGTAATGTGTGTCCGGGACCCTGTAATATCTGTCTGGCTTGGCAGAGGCCGGAGGAAGAGAATCAGGGGCAGTACAGGCATCATTATTAGTTACTTAGTACTGGCGGAATGGCTAAAGGCCTATGCTGTGGTAAGTGTAAAAAGGTCCTTAGCCTTTTCCTTGAATCTGAAAAATCCTGGCCCTGCCATTGGAAGTGTTCCCTCATAGTATGCAAGGTTTCCCCAAAGGAAAATTATTCAGGAGGAGAAGCAGAAGGAATGGAGTCTTCTGCATCAGAATCCTCATAAGGAGAATATGGGCCTTTGTGAGGGTCTGTAATGTCTGAGTCATCCGAGGAATAATCTGTAGAGACAGGTTCCGGGGGTTTAGTCCTAGGCCTCTTGTCTGGAGGGGGCTGAGAGGCCCTGTCTGGGTGAGGTTGGGATCCCCGGATCAAAGAAATGAGATCCTCAGCCAGGCTGAGTATTTGGGAACTAGAGGTAGGCCTATGTGAAGGAGTTTTAGCAGGTAAGGCCTTAGAAGATTTAGCTGCTTTAGCCCTGGCAAACGCCTTGATAGACACAGAAGCAGGGGGTCTAGCAGCCCCACGTGCAGGGGTAGATATGTCTAAAGGAATAGTGTCTGACAAATCCTGGGTGCCTGCTTCTGTAGCAGTAAATTCAGTAGCAGATTCAGCCATGCTCTGTGAGGCCTCGGCTATCGGAGGCATGTTTTTGGCCGAAGGAAGAACCGAGGCTCGGTTTCAGCGAAACCGAGACACTCATGGCCTAACCGTGGTTTCAGCTGAAACCGCGGGCTGCGAGTGTCGGTCCTTTTCCTTGCGTTTTTTAGCTAAATGAGTAGTCTTGAGTCTCCGACGGCATTTTGTATGCAAAAGCGGGACCAAAAAACTCCTCTGCAAACTCCGACCGATGTCTAAGTGTCCGTCGGTTGAAGGAAGCACAGGCTAGACAAGCTGATATGTCGTGGTCTGGGCCAAAACAAGGAAGGCAGTAAGAGTGGAAATCCTTATGAGGTATTTGTTTCCCACAAGTTAAACAATTATTTACTTTGTCTGACATCAGCTGAGGCAAGAAAGAGTCCCCAACGGGGTACTTAGCTTTTTAGAAGTCTTCGGTAGTAGAAATCTCTGGATCTGACCGGCCGACACTTGCGAACAGCTTCTGCTTCGGGCACCACGCGGCAAGAAAGGCTGAGGAAAATGGCGTTGGCTGATGCCTTTATACCCAATAAACAGCAGCTATGACGTCGGGTGAAGTGCGACATCAGCCGAGGCCAGACCCAGACTTTGGAATCCGGCCGACCGAAGGGCTGCCTGAGGCAGGACAACCCATATGTTAGGACTGCAGATGCATCCTTGAAGGACATCATACTCATTCAGCAGCCCCTGGACCATGGCCTTTGATAGTTGACAAATAAGAAAGTCTATTACTAAATTTGATTTCTTTTTCAAAACAACCATTGTTCTCTATGTCCCTTATTAATGAATCCAGAATGCAGTTTTCTATAACTTCAGATGTATCATACAGGACCACTGGGCAGGTGGTATAACTTCAGATGGGTCATACAGGTCCACTGGTCAGGGGGTATAACTTCAGATGTGTCATACAGGTCCACTGGTCAGGGGGTATAACTTCAGATGTGTCATACAGGTCCACTGGTCAGGGGGTATAACATCCACCTGCAGTGCTACTGATGCAAATTTGCTTAGTGGCCCAGAAACAGAGGCATGGTAGGGTGTAGTGAGACTTTGTGGGCACTTCTCAGTTCACCTACCCTGAGGAAGACACTTGGACTTTCACTGTAGGTTCAACCCTTACTGAAGGAGAGGGGGTACTTCTGGTCGACTGGCCCTGACCAGGAAGATTGCATATAGAAGATTTCCCAGCCACAAAGTGTGCATGTCATAACTTCATGAGTGTATGTTCATTCCCAGATTACACCAGCAAAAAAAAAAATTGAATCCCCCCAATATGATAACCCTTAACCACTGATGTAATGAGTTCCTCTCTGCAGAACATCAAAAGACGTGAACCCCAGAAGAAAATCATTTAAGAGAAGTAATACCCCTTTAGAGGGCAGCATGACGTACAAGTAACAGACAGAACATGAGAAAAATAAATGGGTCGACAGGAAGTTCTAATAAATACAACTTCTGTGTTCATCAGGTATGTGGGAACAAAAATGGAAACACAATTATATCCAATGAACTTATGATTATTTATTTTTGCAATTTATTATTTCCTTTCCTTTATAAACTAAAACAACTATACTCTATTTCTCTTTAGCTGGTATCTTCCTGATATTTAACTGTAAGTTAAAAATGAAAGGTAAAGTTTCTAATATAACCACAAGCTCCCTTAGCTTCTTTACAACAGTACAGTGCCCTATAAAGCTTTAGTGACTTCCCCAGAGTTTTAGGGTACTCTGCACAGTACAGTTGTGCACACTTACTATAAATGTAGACGCTCAAGTGTATTCACTGTTGCAGTCCTGACTTGTGGGATTTCTTGCTGTGGAAGCCCTTGGCCAGCCTGACTACCAGAGTAAAAGTCTTCACTCCTCCTGTGACCAACGGACACACATGACTGACATCAGTATGCCGGGATATAAGTGGAATACTCCTATGTCATTACCTCAGTTGTTTTCTTGCCTCTTGTAGTTCAGAGCCCTACAACGGAAGAAGAAGGTCAAGGCCAGATGGCTAGGTGATGTATCCCTAGGCAGGAGGGAGTGAGAGTAGGGGTTTATGGCACATGGAACAGCAGCTCAGGACCCAATGGAGAGGGCCAAGATCCCTAGGCAGACAGGATTGTAGCAGAGGGATCTTTGGTACATACATGAGAAACAGTAACAGCCTCCCTAAAGGCTATGGGGAAAGGAGGGAGGGAAAGATGACTGCAACAGTGAATACACTCAAACATCTACATTTATAAGTGTACACAATTCATACGTTCATAGGTTCATACTAGGCTATCTGCCCTAGGGCATTTATAAGCCTAGCCAGAGTGTGTTTGGCTTTCACCACCCATTTTAAAATTAATTTTGCTATGCCCTTTTTCGAGGTTAGTATACTGTGCCTCTGTCTAACAGTGACACAGAAGTGATACCCAAGGTAAACTTACGATCTCCCATCCACTCATCAAGATTCCTCTTGAAGAAAGTCAATGAGGGACTCTGCCTAACCTGGACTGGGATTTTATTCCAGAGTGAAGGGAGCCTCTGGGTTATGAATCTGTCCCTCCAGCATGTCCTGTTTATTTCAGTGCTGAGGTTCAAGTCTCCCGAGCGCGTAGCTCGATGGGATTTGGATTTTCTGAGGTGCAGCATGTCCATTAATTTTGGGTTGGACATGGCTTTATACGTCAGGCACAGATCGCCTCTGAGCAGGCGGTATGCCACTGAGCAGAGCTGGAGTTTCTTTAACCGGGCAGCATATGGCATCTGTTTGAGCCCTTTGATCTTCTTGGTGAGGTACTTTTGGGGTCCTTCCAGTTGCTGCAGGTGTCTGGTAAGGTACATCCCAAAAGGAGCATTGTACTCAATTATGGGCCTGATGAGGGATGAGTAAAGAGGCACAATGACCTCCCCTGATCTAGATGTGAATCCCTCCATGATTAGGTGGGCTATATAAAATGTTTTTCTAACCACTTTGACCACATGGTTGTCAAATGAGAGATTGCTATCAACTTGGGTCCCCAGGTCCCTAATTACTTCTTCTGTACTTAATGGATTACCACCTATGTGGTAATTTGTGGGCACTTTGTTTTTGCCAAAGGGGATGACTATACACTTTTTGGCGTTTAGCTTGAGGCCATGGCTCTGGCACCAGTTGTCTGTTTCTATGAGGCCCTTTTGGAGGATGCTTGTGTCGGCTGGAGAGTCGATTAGGGCACCCACTTTGTAGTCATCTGCGAACTTGGTCAGCCACAGTCCTTCCATGTTGGCCTGTACCTCCAAGAAATATATACCGAACAAGAGAGGTCCCAGGACTGAGCCTTGTGGGACACCACTTGTAACTGGTTTGGAGTCTGACATGGCTCCAGCAATTCTAACCATGTGGGTTCTGTCCTTGAGCCAGTTTGCAACCCATCTAGTGACATAGAGGTTTATATTTAAGCTGGTGAGCTTATCTATAATGCCCAAGTGGGGTATTGTATCGAAGGCTTTTGCGAGGTCCAGGTAGGCTGTGTGGACCTCCTTCCCCTCATCAATGGCCTTGGTGACTGTTTCAAAGAAATCGACCAGGTTTAAGAGGCAGGATCTGCCCTTAACAAAGCCGAACTGGGTAGGATCCAGTGTCTGTAGGTCCTCAATATCTTTATTTATGAGGTCCATGATGATCCTTTCCATAGCTTTGCAGACCAAGCTAGTCAGGCTTATGGGGCGATAGTTTCCAGGATCCGTTGAGGTACCACCTTTGTAGAGAGGGACCACTGTTGCTGTACGCCACTCTTTAGGTACATATCCTGTAGTAAGGCTGAGATTGAACAGTAGTTTTATGTTTGGGTTTAGCTCTTCTTGGAGTTTATGTAGGATGCAGCCCGGGACACCGTCTGGTCCCATTGACGCTGTGTTGTTTGCTTTGGAGAGGGCGGCTCTTACCTGAGCATCTGAGATGTCAGGGGGGCAGCACTCTGCTGGGATAGATATTTGCCCTTTTGGTGGGGAGGGGCGGAGTTGCGCTGAACCTGTCAGCTACGATGTTGGCAATGTCTGTGGGTTCAGTGTATTTTTTGTCATTTTGGACTAATTCTGAGCATATCTGGGAATTCCCACCCAGGTTCCTAACATAACTAAAGAAAGCCTTGTGATTATCCTGTGCAATTTTTCTCTCGAAGCTGGCCTTAGACGATTTTATGAGTAGTTTTTTGCTAATACTGATCAGAGATGCCTTCCCTTTTTAGGATTTTGCTCTATCGTGTAGTAGCTTCCTCCTTCTATTGTATAGTTTGTTTATGGCTGGGGTCCACCAGACAGGACGTCTGCCTTTGGAGGATTGGGTCTTGGTTTTATTTGGGATTGCATGATCCATGCATTCCTGAAGGTGTTCATAGAATGTGTTTATAAAGGATTCTGCGGTCTGGGCCGTATTTTCCACAGGCCCGGGGGCTTTGAAGGATTCCACCTCGGTTTTGAGGAGTGTGAAATTTGCTTTAGAAAAGTTTTTCACTGTGGTTTTCTGGGCAGGGGTGGGGTCGGATGTGAATATCCAGTGAGATTAGTTTATGGTCTGATCTTACCAGTGAGGATACACTTCTGGTCTGGAGCATAGAGTCCCCATGTTGGTGATGATCAGGTCCAGTATGTTTTCCCCTCTTGTGGGAGTGGTAACAAGTTGTTCCATAACATTTGAGTTTATAAATTCTAGGAACCTTTGGGCTAGGGTGTTGGAGCTAGAGTAATGCTCCCAGTCTATGTTTCGGTAGTTGAAGTCACCCAGTATAATGGTGTTTGGAGAGACCTTCATATTTTCCAGTGTTCTCAGAAAGGCCGAGTGGGGTTCCTGGGTTTGGGAGGGTGGTCTGTAGCAGGCTATAAACTGGAAGGCAATTTTACCCACTGTTAGTTGCACATGGATAGTCTCTGATGCTTCGTGCTGTGCCACCAACCTGGAGGTGTGGGTATCTTTGACGAATATTGATACTCCCCCTCCTTTTGTGGTTCAGTCCAAGTTTTGGGGCTGAAAAGCATGGTATGAGGTATAACCTGGTAGTGCTGGGGTGCACTCGGAAGCCTTGAACCAGGTTTCTGTTACTGCACAGATACCGATGTTCTCCATGCTAAGGAGAGTTTCGAGTTCGTGTTTAACTGTTACAGCCCTGAGTTATGGGAAGATTTCAAAAGCTTCAAAGAGGGGAGGTGGTGAAGTAGAACGAGAAAGGGAGGTTTTAAGGAATAGTATTAAAAATTGAACTAGAGTAGTGTTTGGTGTTAAAGGGTACAGAAGATCAGATGGCAGACTACTCTGTTTTTACATAGTCATAAATCTGATCGCATGGAGTAAGCCACTAAAGCTGTTAAATTTCAGTTTGTTGAGTGACATTAGATTACTTGAGCTAATGTGGTAGTTAATAATTGCCCTTCCTGTGGCAGAAGTTGAAAGGTAATCTTATGTCAAATTCTAAATGACATCCATGGTAATCTTATGTCAAATTCTAAATGACATCCATGATAAATAATAGGGCTGAATCGTATTAAGTATAAAGTAATATATATTATTGTATGTTTTTATGGTTAGCATTAATTATAATTTTACAAAGGTACTGAGGTAGAAGGCAATCTCTTAAATGTTACATTTTATGTGTCACATCTCTGAAATGGGGGGGGCATGTATCTCTTATGCCAGATGCAGAATTCTGTTTTAGCATGGTAGAAAGCATTTGCGACTCCAGTCCACTGATGTCTGTGGGTAAGGTTGCTTCATGTCAAATTAATATTTATTACGTTCAGATTATTTTCCAATGTTTACTGATGCATACTGAAAATCCATTTAAAAGCCTCAGTAAATAAAACTTTGGCTTTTCCATTTTGGTGACTGGGATAGTCTAACTGAGCTATTAACCACATTTCAGCAGAGTCCCAAGTAGAAAGTCTACATAATAAAAAACTGTAAAATTCAATATGTGCTCTTAAAGGGGGCAGTATATGAAATGTATGGAACCATTTAAAAAAAAAAAGGAATGGAGGGGGCCTAATGAAAAAGGGAGGTTCTTACAAAGAGATAAAATCAGAAGGAAAAAGAGTGTGTTTGCTGGAATCATATTCATCCATCCTCAGACTTTAGGGAGTACCTTCACATGGTGGATTTGTTTTGCAAAATTGCATCAGACAATTACTGATTTACAGATTTTGTTTTATGTCTCCTATATGTGTGGGGGTATAGATGCTCTCAACTGTTTTTGATGCATGTGTCCTACAGTTTGCATTTTTTCCTGCAAATCATATTGCAGTGATGAGTTTCAGACTTCAGAGAAAGAATTCTTCTAATGTATAATCCAATCAATATTCTAGCAACTGTACAAGTATGTTCACATTATTACAGTAAAGTTCTGAGGTGCAGTCATACACGTGAATGCTAAGTAACTTAGAATCATTTGTGGGGGAGGCATCAATACTGTCAGCTGTTTTTATTTTTTGCACCATAGGGTATTGCTTATTTTAATTTTTGGTCTTCCATAGATCTTCGGGAAACTGTTTACCATGGTTACCTTGAACTTGACAGAAACCACCTGTTCATATATTTTGAATCTTGCAGTACTTCAATGAATTCAACATACTCTCCAATGAATACAGCATCTTCTCCATCTGTGAATCAGTAAACATTTACATGTAAACTGAATACAGTTAATTACTGAATCTTATATCGTAGGCACAATCACTATGGACTGTAAATGAGATGAATAATTACTGCTTCCCAAAGTGACATGACGGCTGGGGTTGTAGCATTTTTAATGTTTACAAGTAAATGAATACTACTTTGAGACAGGGGAAAGTAAATGTGTCCAATATGGGTGTGTAAGCTCTACTTCCAGGTGACTGGTTCTTGATTTGAATTCGCTGTCTAGTGCCAGAAATTAAGAAAAGCCAAGGCTGTACTAACTATTCTAGTTGCCTTCTAACTTTGCATAATATGAAAATGGCTCTAATACATATACTTTACAGTTATAAAAGTAGTTGTAATTGCAAGGCCTAGTTGGGCAAACTCTGTGTGGGTATTGCAAGACTTGGGTGGGCCGGCAGTTCTAAGATTTTAGAGGAAGTTTATGAAGATTGCAATCTCTAATACCAATATCTCTGACTTTACAAATTTATTTTTAACAGACAGCCTGGACAAGGTCCAAAGAAGCTTTCTGGTGCAGCAAATACAAAAGGAAAGGCCCCCAGAATTGCAAGTGGCTAGTTTACTTGCTTCAGTGACGTGATTTATGCAATTGATTCAGGGACAGTGAAATGCTTCAAGAGTCAGATTTCTCTGAGGTGCCAAGCAGTCCTTCAAGACAAGGTGAGAGTGACAGTCCCTACAAGAGTCCCGGAGATGCTTACTGTATTCCTAGACATTGAGAATACTGGAACTGGATGTACAGATAATGAATACTAGTCAGAGGTGTATGATAATGGGTCCGACCTTGCTGGCAGTAATACTGAGTGTCACAGAGAGTATGAAAGTCATTCAGTGTCTGGGGCATCCTTTGACTGTGATGTTCCTGTGTGTTCACAGCTAGGAGCAAGTCATGTATCTGATCAAGAAGTAGACATTGTCTGTAATAAGAAGAGTATGATAAGGAAGTAGATCCCGTAACACATAAGGAAGTAGATCTCAAAATGGATAGTGACCCTGCTAAATGACCATGTCACATGGATGGCAAAGTTCACTGTTTGTTAATTGCTGTAGGGCCTGTTCAAATAATGAGACACAGTTTCTCCTGTGATGATCACCATAGAAGATTCAATCCCATATTTTACACTAAAAGACTTACAATTGGCAAGACAGTCAGAAGGTCTTGGTTGCAGTATGTCGAATAATACCGAATTTGAAGTAACAGTATTCTGTTTTTATTGTAAACTGTTCAGCAGTACTCATGGAGTTGCCCGATTCTAGTACAGGCACACATGACTGGAAAAAATTGGGACAAAGGCTTATAGAACACAAATGGTCAGTGAAACATAAAGAAGCCGCTACAAAGTGGAGTGACTTGTGTTTGAAGGTTAAGAATAGCTCTACCATCGATCATCACTGTGAGAACATGGTAAAGGTCTGAAAAAAAATACTGGAGAAATTTTCTAGAAAAGCTGCTTGCAATCTGTCAGTACTTGTCCCAACATAACTTGGCATTTAGGGGTAGTAAAGATTGTATTTTTACAAGTAGTAATGGCAATTTCCTTGGGTTAGTGCAGCTGCTCGGCAAGTTTGATCCAGTAACACAAGAAAATTTTTGTCATATCAGTAATGCTGAGATCAATGACCACTATTCAGGAAAAAACATTCTGAATCAGTTAATAATGCTAATGTCCAAGTCTTTCCAAGAGAGTATTTTGCAAAAGATAAGAGATGCTAAGTATTACTCTATTATATTGGATTGTACACCTGACTGCAGTCATCAAGAACAAATGTCACTGACTGTCCGTATTGCTGAATGCAATGAAACTGTGGAAGTAAAGGAGTACTTCTTGTACTTCCTCCAGGTTACTGGAACTACTGGTAGTAAAGGAGTACTTCTTGTACTTCCTCCAGGTTACTGGCACTACTAGTAGTAAAGGAGTACTTCTTGTACTTCCTCCAGGTTACTGGGACTACTGGTAGTAAAGGAGTACTTCTTGTACTTCCTCCAGGTTACTGGAACTACTGGTAGTAAAGGAGTACTTCTTGTACTTCCTCCAGGTTACTAAGATTACTGGTAGTAAAGGAGTACTTCTTGTACTTCCTCCAGGTTACTGGGACTACTGGTGGTAAAGGAGTACTTCTTGTACTTCCTCCAGGTTACTGGGACTACTGATAGTAAAGGAGTACTTCTTGTACTTCCTCCAGGTTACTGAGACTACTGGTAGTAAAGGAGTACTTCTTATACATCCTCCAGGTTACTGGGACTACTGGTAGTAAAGGAGTACTTCTTGTACTTCCTCCAGGTTACTGGGACTACTGGTAGTAAAGAAGTACTTCTTGTACTTCCTCCAGGTTACTGGGACTACTGGTAGTAAAGGAGTACTTCTTGTACATCCTCCAGGTTACTGGGACTACTGGTAGTAAAGGGGTACTTCTTGTACTTCCTCCAGGTTACTGGGACTACTGGTAGTAAAGGAGTACTTCTTGTACTTCCTCCAGGTTATTGAGACTACTGGTAGTAAAGGAGTACTTCTTGTACTTCCTCCAGGTTACTGGCACTACTGGTAGTAAATGAGTACTTCTTGTACTTCCTCCAGGTTACTGGGACTACTGGTAGTAAAGGAGTACTTCTTGTACTTCGTCCAGGTTACTGTGACTACTGGTAGTAAAGGAGTACTTCTTGTACTTCGTCCAGGTTACTGAGACTACTGGTAGTAAAGGAGTACTTCTTGTACTTCCTCCAGTTTACTGGGACTACTGGTAGTAAAGGAGTACTTCTTGTACTTCCTCCAGGTTACTGAGACTACTGGTGGTAGAGGAGTACTTCTTGTACTTCCTCCAAGTTACTGAGACTACTGGTTTCTTGTACTTCCTCCAAGTTACTGAGACTACTGGTGGTAAAGGAGTACTTCTTGTACTTCCTCCAGGTTACTGGGACTACTGGTAGTAAAGGAGTACTTGTACTTCCTCCAGGTTACTGAGACTACTGGTAGTAAAGGAGTACTTCTTGTACTTCCTCCAGGTTACTGGGACTACTGGTAGTAAAGGAGTACTTATTGTACTTCCTCCAGGTTACTGGGACTACTGGTAGTAAAGGAGTACTTATTTTACTTCCTCCAGGTTACTGGGACTACTGGTAGTAAAGGAGTACTTATTGTACTTCCTCCAGGTTACTGGGACTACTGGTAGTAAAGAAGTACTTCTTGTACTTCCTCCAGGTTACTGGGACTACTGGTAGTAAAGGAGTACTTCTTCTACTTCCTCCAGGTTACTGAGACTACTGGTAGTAAAGGAGTACTTCTTGTACTTCCTCCAGGTTACTGGGACTACTGGTAGTAAAGGAGTACTTCTTGTACTTCCTCCAGGTTATTGAGACTACTGGTAGTAAAGGAGTACTTCTTGTACTTCCTCCAGGTTACTGGCACTACTGGTAGTAAAGGAGTACTTCTTGTACTTCCTCCAGGTTACTGGGACTACTGGTAGTAAAGGAGTACTTCTTGTACTTCCTCCAGGTTACTGGGACTACTGGCAGTAAAAGAGTACTTCTTGTACTTCCTCCTGGTTACTGAGACTACTGGTAGTAAAGGAGTACTTCTTGTTCTTCCTCCAGGTTACTGGGACTACTGGTAGTAAAGGAGTACTTCTTGTACTTCCTCCAGGTTACTGAGACTACTGGTGGTTTTCTGACTGACATTGTCGTAACTGAACTTAAAAGTTTGGGAATTCCATTAGAAAACTACAGAAGCCAAGGTTAATATGAAGGGAAACATTCTGGTGTTAAGGCAAGAATCTTATCTTTAAATCCACGTGTGTGTTTTTTGTGGTTTACCATCAAAATCATGAGTGAAGGTTCAGTGATCACAGGATGTCGAATTATGGTTGGCTGAATCCATGTTACCGAACCTTCATGTGTGGGAGTCCCCAGTTCAGCAGCTGCACTATGCATTCACTCATATGTGGTCAACCTTATTACAAGAGACCACAGTATGGTGTGGGTCAGGGAATTTACCATTTTCCCCACTGTAGTGCAATCTTGGAGTTGGAATATATAATTTGCAGGGAGTGGGGGGTGTGCAGCTTGCCCCCCTGCAAAAACATATAGTTCAGTGTTGTGCAATACGTTCATATCGTTGACAACCTGAACTTACATTACTGTTATGTAAGGTGCAGGGGACACGGTATGCCGAATAATACCGAATTCGAATAATCGGCATGATGTTCGACATACTGACCTAGGTAGTGTTCCTTGTTTGGTGTTGTGGGTTAGTGAAATGAATGCTTTTTTTTTTGACTGTCCCAATTTGATAGTAAACCATTTCTGTACCATGTGGCTGCCACAATCTCAATCTAGTAATTGGTGATGCTGCAAAGTCTTTAGCAGATGCAGTTTCTTGTTCTGGTAATCTTCAATGAATGTACACTCTACTTACATCACCTACTCAGAGGTACAAAATGTTTGTGATCATGTGTCAGATCTAACCGTAAAGCCATTTTGTGAGACTAGGTGGGAGTGTGGGGTAGAAAGTGTCAAAGCAGTGCAATATCAGGTGGGTGCAGTTTATGATGCCTTAGTTTCGGTGGCAGACATTACAAAAGGCAAGGATCCTAAGGCATATTCTGAAACAGCATCATTGAGTAGTACTATGAAAAGTGCAAAGTTTTTAATATCACTGGTGGTCTGGTATGATATACTAGTAAAAGTTGGACAAATCAGTAAACTTTTGCAAAGCTCTCCCATGCAGATTGGTCATGCAGTGATTCTGCTTGATGAACTGGAAAGGTTTCTAACTGAATACAGGGCCATGGGATATGAAAAGGCAAATGTGACGGCTATTGAACCAGCTGAAGAACTGGAAGTAGAACTGAAGTTTCCTGATGTGAATGAGGTGAGACACAGGAAAAAGAGGAGACTTTTTGATTATGAAGCAAATGATGACTGTCTAATTTAATCCTGAACAGAACTTCAAAGTTAACTTTTTCAACACCCTTGATGTTCCACTATCAGTGCAGGACAGGTTTACTCAACTCACATCTCATAGTGTTGCTTTTGGTTACCTGTACAACATACAGAAACTTAACAGCAGGTACTGAAGAGAAAATGTTTCACCTCTGCAAAGATTTACAGAAACTTTTAATCCACGATCACTCTGCAGATATTGATGCAGTAGAGGTGTATGAAGAATTAAAAACTCTGTCACATTATTCCAAAGGGATTATCAGTGCTGGATGTCCTTAATTTAATGAAAAAGAAAGGGTTAGTGGAGATATTCCCAAAGGTGGTTGTAGCTCTATGCATTTTGTTGACACTGCCAGTGACAGTTGCGTCTGGGGAGAGAAGCTTCTCCAAACTAAAACTAATGCAAACATATTTAAGAAGTACTATGCTACAAGACAGACTTGTCTTGCAGTGTAGTACTTCTTAAATATGTTTGTATTACTTTTAGTTTGGAGAAGCTTCTCTAAACTAAAACTAATAAAAAACATATTTAAGAAGTACTACACTACAAGACAAAGCCGTGGTGGTACAGCGGTAGCATTGTTGCCTCAAAGCAAGAGGTGCTCTTGTTCGATTCTCGGCTGAAGTGCCTTCTGTGTGGAGTCTGCATGTCCTCCCCGTGGTTGAGTGGCCTCTGAAAGACATGCGTGAATGGGCGTGCCTTCGCTAAAGGTTGGGCATCCGTCTGGCAACTCGGCACCATAAAAAAATGATTGCCAATCATTAGCAGACCGGAGTTCCGCTGTGGCGACCCTAACCGGGAAAAGCCGAAAAGACAAACAAACGCTACAAGACAGACTTGTGGGTTTAGCTATAATTTCAATTAATAATAATGAAATATCTTGCCAGATAGACTATGGTGATATAATAGATCAATTTGTGCCATGCAAGGCATGAAAAGTGCAGCTTTAGTAGGTGGCTATGTAGGAGTTAAACAGGGAGTGTGTAAATTATGCATGAGTTCACATCTGAAGTGCACTGCAATTAGATTCTACAGTGGAAGGCATAAGAGTTCTGTAGTATGTGTACTCTGGTCAAAGTTCTGAAGGAATGCAAGAAATGGAATGTCAGCTCCAAAGTTACTGTAGGGAAGAACTGCAGCAGACTTAGTAGGGAATCACAAATTAGTGACAGCTTGGCACTATTCTCCACTATTGTAACTGGCTTACCAAAATGGCTACAACAAAGTTGACTAACCCTGTTCTCAACTTGCTTCTGATAATGTATTTCAGCATGTGTAATGAAGTTGTAGTTGCATAATGCCAATAGGGGCATTGCCAATTTTTAATCAATTTTTTAATTATCTGACAATATTACAATCTCTTTAACATGAACTGTGCCTACTGAAACCTAATGTATTCAAATTACTCAAGTGAACCTAACAGTTTGCACAAGTTAAACATTTTACTGTCAAAACATTGCACATAGAAATGTACATCTAGTAGCCAGCAACGGAATAAAATCATCTGACAATATTACAGTGTCTTTCTTTAACATGAACTTAACATGAGAACTTAGATCCACTGACAAGGCACTAATCGCGATCTCCAAAAGCCATTACAGCTCTGGTGACTCTTGTATTCTAGCAACATTGCCAAGAGTTCGAACTCCATACCACTACAAATCAGGGTAAACTTAACAAAACCATCTTCAAAAAAACAGCTTATTTCCCACCTAAACAACTCCTGGACATGCAACTGCCTAGCGCCTGACTGACATATTCTAACAGCTTTCCCCTACCCACTATCCAAACTCTTCTTTAAAATTTCCATAGATGCACTATATATTATCATGTTACTTAACAACTCACTGCCGCCTACTCCCCACTGTCCCATCTATACCCACTAACTCTTCCCTAGACTAAGTTGAAAAGCTTTCCCTTAAAATGTCAATGAACCTCATATGAATTTGTCTATATTCTCCTCCTTTGACAAACTGGCTAGTATTTTTAGTTTTTCCTTTCTTCTCTTACCTTCATTACATCTTCAAGATTATCTGGCTAGTTTTTTTAGTTTTCCTTTCTTGTCTTATCTTCAGTACATCTTCAAGATTATCTCTGCTAAACATACTGTACGAACAACAATCATATGTCACTACCTGCTATACTTTTAATTGTATGTCTAAACCACTATGCTTTTGTAAATATCTTTTGCAATCATATGTTATTATCTGCTATATTTTATAACTGTTTGTGTAAACCACAATGCTCATGTAAATATCTTATGTATAGTATGTTAGCAATTGTTCTGGAGCTTTTCTCCCCGGGACTCCACTAAAAAAGGACAGCTCTGTCCAGTTGGACCTCCCCTGTAAACAAATGTAAAATAATAATAAAATAATAATAATGAACTGTGACAACTGAAAACTAATGTATTCAAATTAAATGGACCTGACAGTTTTACAGAACAGCAATGTACTGTTATCAGTTGAATTTCGGGATTGCACATATCTCCATTTTTAACCCATAATGCATCAGAAACATTGCCAAGACAATTCTGATAAATCAGCTGATTGTTGGCAAGTTGCTTATTTATCATTACATGCAAAGCTCAAGACAGCAGTCACTACAGTAGTAGCACTGCTTTCCTTTTTGGCCGCAGGATCAGCATACAGCTGCAGCACCACATCACAATGTGTCGCTGACAAAGAAGTATATTGAGTGATGGTTGACCTGTCAGGGGCATAAATCACATACCAGGGTACGTAGTACTTGTGTAATGTGTAATATTTAAACCAAAGTTATGCAGACTACAGAGTTGACACTACACCAGAACAAATGACACAAGTTCTACATTGGGTAAACAACGTCAATGCACCTTATACAAAGCAATGTTTAAAGGTAGAAAATTACTATCACAACTGAAGATAAACTCTTGAAGGAGCAACAGATAAAGTAGGTTTATTAAAGGAAAATTCTACCTTCACTGGCAGTTTTACTATATTACAAGGTACCTTTTGTTATAGTGTGACAAAGTGTTCACTGATTTTCATGCATTTAAAAAACTGAAGGAAATAACTGTTGTGGCTTTCATGGGGAGTGACCTACTTGTGGGTGTGGCTCAAATAGGGGTGTTTCATGAGTATGGTGTGGGCAGGGCTTAAGGTGCCATTTCAGCTAAGGCCAGCTGTGATCTCTGATGTATTTATTAAAAAACAAGTTGGCAAAATATAAAGTCAAGATACAATTTTAAACAAAGTGTATTTGAAGCATGGTTAAGGACAATACCTCCTACATTCACTTGCCCCATATCCTTTATTTTTCATTCACACTGCACTGTGTTGAGCAACAGAAAAATCTGTTCCTCCAGTGGTCTTCAAGTTCATTTTAATCACAAAATGTCCACTGTGATCAGGGAAATGTGAGATGACAGAATAAGTCACAAAGCTATATACGTTCCCTTTATTCTATACACAGTTGACATTTTTTATGCCTTTATATTGATTATGTTTAGGACATTGATATGACTACCACCTACATCCCTTCCCTCATGTTTTACTACTACGTGTTACTAAGAGGTGATCTATGCCTGGCATACTAGTCATTTTCAGATCCAGCTCTAATGGATCTTTTGAACATCCACAAAATGAACAGTATCAAAACCATTAGATCTGAGAATTTTAAATGTTGCTTGTGACATAAAGAAAACAAGTTTTATGAGACAGATATGTGTCTCAGAGGACCCCTCATGCTCTGGAACAGGTTCCCCATCCATGTGAAGTAGAGTCCATCCCTAACCCAGTATAAGCATAACTTTGACCAATGTATGGGAAATCTGGCCCTTGTGTCTCTGATAGATGGAGGCAGACAGTAATGCTCAAACTGACATATTCCACACACACACACACACACACACACACACACACACACACACACACACACACACACACACACTAACCTCTAGAAACTTCCTAACTAACATACTCCCTCCTAATAAATGTCTCTTCCCAAATGTATTAATTTGCACCTACTTCAATGTATTTATGTTGAAATGATTTCTACCACAATTAAGTCTTGCTAAATGTCTTTGAATTCTTTCAAATTCTCAAATTTACTTCCATAGCCCTGCTTTACTAGCAAAAAAGCAACTTTTCCATCTTAGAGGCTCTGTAAAGTCACTTATAAAACAATAAAAGTCTGGTCAAATCACTGAGCCCTCTGGTACTACACTGGTCACCTACGTTGATGTGACTGAAGTTCCTTAGCACGATTGGTGAACTATAAGGCTTTATCTTCTACATGGAATGAACTTACCATCGCTGGCCACAGCTAAGCCTTTCCAATTGATTCTCACTGCTCTCTGTTGATTGGCATCTCTGTCTTACATCGGTCTACCTCCTCTCTCAGTGAAAGTAAATACAGAACGCTGCAATGGGATTCTTTAAAAGGCACTGCAAAGCATTCCCTGCATAGCAACATTCTTATTAACTAAATACGCCGCGATAATGCTGTTTTAATTCAGATGTACTCTACCAAAAGGTTTGTAAATTAGATGTCAAGGCACTTGATCATTTTGTATAGCCTTTCTTTGCCCCAAATGGGAAACTCCTCTCAAAAAAAATCCCTATAAAAACACCATAAGCTTTGGGTGGAATTCCCACAAGCTGGGCCCCTATAAAAACAGATTCAGCTTGAGGTGGGAAAGGGAGAAGAGAAGCCACCACCAGATTCTATACCCAACCATTGCAGATTTTACTTACTACACACATCGGCAAAGAACACTTCCAGAGAGATAAATATTGAAAAGCATACCGGTCTTTTGAGTCTGTTTTGTGGATGCACTGCCTCTGAAGCTTTATTTTTTATCCCTCTAGAATAACATGTTTTGATAAATGAGTAATACCGTAAGAAGGCACATGGCTCCCTCCTTTCATCTGCTGCATGCATCAATGCCACTCCCCTTTTAATTATGTTCCTAATAAAAATTGTTCTTATATGCCTGAGGTGTTTTGTATCTCTGACTCATTAAACCAGTTCTACTCCCTTTATACAGAAGATATTGACTTGAGCACTTCCAAAATAATACACTTTTCAAATGTGCTAAAAATAAATCTATAGCCACATAGATATTATGCAATGTGCAATGTAACAAAACTAGGATTTTATATATATATATATATATATATATATATATATATATATATATATATATATATATATATATATATATATATAAAATAGGGGTTCATTTTATAATCTTAAAATACTGAAATATTGAATTTCACTATTTCAAGACTAGAATAGCGAAAGCCCAATTCCGCGAAAGACCACATAACCAAATCTGGAAATGTCGAATTAGCAGTTATGCTGGTGCGCTGTGTTAATGGATAGCTGGAGATTCAGGCAAGTGTTATATTTTAAGGGTTTTGGTAGGGATTTTAGTGTATGTTAGTGTGTTGGGAAGTTGTAAGTGTAGGTTACGGTATGTAGGTAAGAGTGTGAATGTGTAAGTGTTGAGAATGGTGGTGTTTGTACATATGTAATGTGTGTTTGTGTGAGGGGAATGTAGATTGTGTAGTGGTGGGTTTCGTGTCTTTATCTTTTTACTGTGACCTCAGAATTAGTATATATAAGTAGTGTGGTTGTGGGGAATGCAGGTGGGCTTTCCCCCCTTCTTATATGTAGGGTAGGTTTGTGTATTTGTGTTGTTGTGTCTGTGTGTATTTTGTTTGTTGTAGTGTGGGGAGGAAGGTGTGTTTGTTTGTGTGGTGTAAGGTGTGTTTAAAGGTCGCAATTTTGAATTTTGCACTTTTGGGGTTTCGGTATTTTGATATTTCAGTATTTCGAGATTATGAAGTGAATATATATATATATATATATATATATATATATATATATATATATATATATATATATAGATATCTGTATATATATCTATATCTACATATATGTGTGTGTGTACTATATATATATATATATATATATATAGATATATACATAACTATATATATATATATATATATATATATATATATATATATATATATATATATATACACACACACACACACACACACACACATATATATATATATATATATATATATATATATATATATATATATATATATACATATATACATATACACCTTTGTATATATACATATATGTGCACGTGGGTGTGTAGTAAAAATGTGAAAAGAGGGGTGATGATAACTGTGGAGGCTCAAGGCTCCCTCAAATCAAATCTTCAAGAATTTCACAAAAATGGCACACATTTTTTACTTTTTACTTTCATTTTACTCTACATTTCACATGTATTACCAAATTTTGATTTTCACAGAACAAACAAAGGCTGAATTTATAAATGAAATCATGCCTTTACTGAAGTAAACTTGTCACATCAATATATAAGTCTGACAACTCTTTGAAATGTTTTCAGACATTTACTAATTCTCATACTTAAATGACAAAACTTAAAGGAGAACCACACTCAAAAACTGAAAAAAGCATGTCTTTCAGCACATTTTGAAATTTTCTGCATTAATGATGTCTTTGTATCAAAATAAGTGGTTATTATTATTTTCTAATTTGTTGGAGTGGCCACGGTGGTGCAGCGGTTAGTGTTGCCGCCTCACAGCAAGAGGTTCACCGGTTCGATCCTCGGCTGAGGTACCTTCTGTGCGGAGTCTGCATGTCCTCCCTGTGGTCGCGTGGGTTTCCTCCCAAAGACATGCTGTAGGTGGACTGGACACTCTAAATTGGCCCTAGGTGTGTGTGTGTGTGTGCACCTTCTGTGGAAGGTTGGGCACTGGGCTGGCAACTTGACACCATAAAACTCCACTGCTAATCATCAGCGGACAGGTGATCCACTGTAGCGACCCCTAACCGGGAAAAAGCAGAAAGAAAAAGAATTATTTTCTAATTTGTTATACTCCAAAACTGCCTGAAAGGTGCTGACATGGGTAGCATGATTTTGTTTTACAGTCAGGGTGTTCACCTTCCTGATGTCATCATAGAGGGACAGAGAAAGAAATCCCCATGATGAGAGGCTCATTTACAGTGATTTTCTTTCTCATCAGCTTATAACAGTACAGTGACTGCCTACTTTTGACTGTCAGCATCAATCTACATATTTAATTACATTGCATTCTTTGATTTTTTAGTAGTGGCCATCTCTGATACAGCATTGCAGGGAATGTTTGAAAGATAGGCTTGAAAATGTAGCGGAGTTAATTTTCTTTTCAAAGTAACAACTGTAGTTCAGTGTTCAAGTGTGAAAAATCTGACCCCTCTGACTAATACACATTACTTGGGCTAAGATGGTTTGTGTTGCATTCACAGTTTTTAATACTGTGACTAAAATTAGAGTATTTCATGTTAATTTTCCTTCCCCAACTCACTTACTTGTTTCAACAAAACACTGCTTGTAATGCAAAAAGGGTCTATATTATGTGCACGAAGAGACATTTCTTCGAACATATAATCATTGACACCTAAACAGCGAACGTTATAAAGTGCGAATGGCCATGTCCACAAATTTTTTCCTCTGGGACAAACTTCAAAACCCTAATCTAGTAGTTCGCCCCCCCACCCCCTGACGTGGGGGACTGAACCCCTCACACCCCCCTAACTAAATATACCAACTCTGAAATCTCTTTACTGGCAATTCCTGATAATGGCCAACTGAATTTTTTCCTGAGAAAAAAATTTGCGGACATGGCCATTCGCGCTTTAGAATATTCGTTCTTTAGGTGTTGATGATTATATGTTTGAAAAAAAGTCTCTTTGAGCATATAATATAGACCCATGCAAAAATGCCGTAAAAAAACACCAAAAGAAACATACAAGTTCCCAGAGAGTGCAGTGTATAAAAATGCAAAATTAAATACTGACAGAAAATAAGAAAAGTAAGGTGAAACTATTTTCTTTCTTTGTGGCACTCAGAGTTTGATTAATAGGAAAGATAACTTTATAATAAGAAAAATATGAATATGCTGGGTTTCCTTGTTCATCTGCATCTGAAAACTAAGCTTGAATGTCTTTTTTCTGTTCAGACTCTAGGTTACATTATTTATCGGAGGTGTGATAATGCAATCTGCGACTGTTAAAGCACATGTAAATGCTATTGTTTAAGAGCCATTGTTTTCTTAATGGCTCTGTAGTTAGAATAAGTCACCTAACCTAATTACTCTGCCAGTCTTAGCAGCCTTCGTGATGTAACAAATGATGAGACAAATGCAGGAAAGAAAGGCAAACAGAAATAAGTTCAGAATAATTATTAAATTATGTTTTTTTCTGTATGTGACATATTTAGTGATGGATTACAGGGAAGAAAAATCACTTTTTGGAAAAAAAAACTTTACATTTGAATGGGGTTCTCCTTTAAATTGTTCACTGAGGTTCAGGAGCTCACAGTTTTCTTCAGTCTCATTTATAAAGAATGTACAGGCCTTCCCTACCTATGTGTCTGACATTGTTTCAGACTATCTTCTTTCAGCCCCCTGACTTCTCTCTTGCTCCAGACCAACCCTTTCTTGAATGAACCCTTATCTGGGTATCAAGTTTCCCCTTGAATAACTCTTTTGGATAGACCCTTGCCTGGATATCAAGATCCTACCTGTATTACTCTGTTGGACAGACCCTTGCTTGGATATCAAGATCCCACCTATATAACTTTTTGGGATAGGCTCTTGTCTGGGTATCAAGGTCCCAGAAAAGGTTTAAAGCCACAGGGTATAACTTTCTTAGGTAGGTAGGTACTTATCTAGGTATTACAGAGTTTTAGACAGTGGCTCTGGTTATTAGTCTTTGTCAGGCCTTCTTAGAGGGTATTTGTGTCTTTGGAGGATTCTATGACTGCCCCTAGTTTGCACTTGTCTGCAAACTTGGTCAGCCAGAGGCCCTTAAGTAGATTCCAAAAAGGAGTGGTCCCAGCACCAGGCCTTGAGAGATTCCACTACTGACTCACTTGTTGGTGGAAGTAGATTCCTCTATTCTAACTTCTTGGGCCCCAGCCTTTCCAACAGGTGACATAGGGATTTTTACCAAATTTTGTGAGTATGTTTACAATGCCCAGGTGAGTTACTGACTTGAGTGCTTTGGCAAGGTCAAGGTAGGCAGTATGCACAGTTTTGTACTTGTCAATTTCTTTGATGAACTTCTCAAAGAGGACCACCAGGTTGAGCAGGCATGACTTGTCCTTGACAAAACCAGACAGGGCTGGATCCAGTGTCTGAAGGTTTCCTAAGTCATTGATGATCATTTTCATGATAATTCTTTCCACGGCTTTGCATATGAGACTAGTCAAACATACAGGTCTGTACTTATCCAGGTCCATAGATAACCTGCCCTTGTGCAGAGGGATTACAGCTGTTGTCCTCCATTTACTTGACACAAAACTTGTCTGGAGGGTACAGTTAAATAGTAATTCTAGTGGCTCTAACAAGCCATGTTATATGCTATTAAGAAGGCATCCTAGGATATTGTCAGGGCCCATAGATGAAGTGTTCTTGACCTTGGAGACTGAGGACCTGTTTCCTAATGATAGTTGGGGGAGTTATGATAAAATGTATTTCCTGAGGCATGTCTGGTGAGAGAGGGGATAGAATTGGAGCTAAATTTTTCAGCCAGTAGATTTGCTATCTTCTGGATCTATATAGGTGACTTCATTTACAATTAGTTTAGCACATTGTTGTGTATTGCCTTTGAGGTTGGGTATATGGCTGAAGAATGCCTTGTGATTGTCCCTAGCCTAGGAAGCTATTTTACCTCAAATATGGCTATAGTAGATTTTGAATCCTCCTATGTGGGGGCTGCACCCGTAATTATATATACCTATTCCAGGATCACACTGCAGTGTAGAAAGGGAAAGATTCCTTACCGCAACCTTACCAACAAGTATGTCCACGCTGTTTACTTTCTGTTGCCCATCTATGGTTGTTCAATGTATTGTTTTTACCATGATGTGCCTTCTCAAGGATAAGCACATTCAAGGGTTTGTGTTCGGCGAATGGCCATTTGATGAACATGTCATTTGATGGCCAATCACAGACCCACCTAAGATACCACAAACTCAGACAGATGGGGTGTCATTCATGCACCACATCCAAAGGACAGCACCAATGTTGTACCTCAGTCACTACAATGAAACATGAATCCATTTACCTCATAAAGGCATATAGCCCACTCTTTTCTGATCCTCTATCTCCTCTGACTACTCTGCACACTGGAGTCAAAGGGTAAGCATAAAAAAGGAAGAAAGTAATTGTTTGAAAACCACTTTTAACTAACATAAGTTTTAATATAACACACAATATGCCACTCTCCCAAATCTTTGTTTATCACCACTGACCATGAAGTGCATGCAGTTTGACCTAAATCACCATGCTAGGTGTATCCTAGCTGAAAGGAAAAGCTTTTTTAAAGGAAAACTCAATACCCATCTCTTCAGAGCTCTTGTTAGTCCATCACCAGTGACACCAGCTTGGAATGCTGGAGGTCTTGGTTTCCAGTCCCAAATAAGAGCTAACATTTTCCTTTCATATTTCCATAATTTTAACGATGCTTAAGCAGAAGTCTTTTCTGCATCTGTGTGAGTCTCTGTCTGCGTGACTATGTGTTGTGCATAATTTGACCCTGAAGTCCATCGTTTATATTTTTACATGTTATTTATAAATTACATTTGAATATAGAACAGTGAATTTTACACTTCACGAGGAGGCATATACAATGATTTCTCTAGAACAAATCATATTATCTAGGAGGAACAAACCTGAATGATTACAGTCTGTATCTTCATGTACAAGGATTACACAAGCAAAATGTAGCCGAGATAAGGAGTTGTTTCATTTAGAAAAAGTCTTGTAAGAGGATAACATACATTCTTCATTAGCTAACACACATTTACAAACTTTTATTTATTTGATTTTTGATGAAAAGTTCAGACTAGCAATAATAACAGCAAACAGGCTTTCTGTGCAAATTCACAGGTGCAGACATAGGGGCTGCAATCATTTTAGGCCCTTCTCTGACTAGGGTACAACAAATTTGATGTGCGAATCTGTAACTTTTACCTGTAAAAGGCAAAGCTCAGCCCTTAACCAAAATGCCATCTGTGGCATAAATGGTTTACCTGAAAAAATAAAGCAAAGGGCAGTCCTTTACTGAAATCCCATTTGTGAGATAAATGAAAGCTAAAATAAATACTCAACACAGGTACATTGACATGGTGTTGTTTCTCTCCTGTTGCTTATTCAGAATTTTCTGAAACACTGTCTTTGGAAAGATAGTTAACTCAGCATTCACATCTGTCAGAAACCAAAGCAAATAAACCCAACATTTATAGACATATACAGTTTTGCTTTTCATAAGCAAAATATTGGACCATGGAGCAGATCAGAAATAGGATCAGCTGCATAATTAACAAGCATTTTGTGTGCAACTACTCACTAAAACTATGTAAGTGCAGCTGTTGTGTCTGAAGTGCCTGTACTCACACCCTAACAAAATAATGTGCAGAACCAGAAAGAGACTTTAGTGTGGCAAGCCCTTACTGCTGGAAGGTAAAAGAAGGTATACCCTGCTAAACACCTGTCCACATACAAGCACATGCATGGAAATGTAAAATACACTTACCCTAACATAATCTCTCACCTTCTCATCAGCTTCTTTAATTAAAACAAAAAAAACATTGCTCTCTACAGAAATTTTGATTATGCAGCATATTTAATTTTGGCTACCTAAATGCATATAATAATCATTGTCTGCAGTCATCTTTTCTAAGAAGCAGCTACTAAATAGGTTCTGAAATCCTAAGTATGAAACATTAAATAGTATGCATCTGTTTTGTTATCAAAACAAGCAATTTCACTTTATTGTAATAAATTCTAGCATTCAGGTTTATCTTAAGAAACTCTGAAACTAAGTGTATCTTACATCATTTACTGTGGTGGAAACTTAAGCAATAACTTTTATTAACTTTTATTAACTGTAAAGAGTTGGTTAAAATATAACAGAGCTTAAGACATTAAATGCACACATGAATAACTGCAGAGCTGACAAAAATGGATCCAAGCAGAACAGTCAGAAAAAGAATATTGCAGTGTTTTTGCCTGTAGACTGCATTCATACTTTGGCATACTAAATACACTTACTCCAAAGGTCATACTCTATCTGAGTAAACAACCAATACTTGGGTTTGCTGAAAAAAAAACAAGTTTTCTTTTTACCTGCAATGTAACATAACCTCATTATTATGTTTATTAAGCAGGTGGGCAGAGATATTTCACATAACAGGGTACAGGGGGTTGCATCCCTGCTGTTGCTGCAAAAAAGTGCTGGTATAGTAACCAGATATTTAAAATTTATTCTGTCTTTTAATATTGTCAGTTGAGTATGTTAGATTCATCTACATGGGATTCATATTTTCAGCTGCTGCATTTATACTAGGTACCATTAAATAATCTAGAATCCTGTTTTTAATCACACAAGTTGGGAGGCAAATTACATAAAATATTTAAGTTTTAACAGTTAGTTACAAGACAAGTTGGCATTTATATGCACACACATATAAAAGTAATAACACCTGGATGTTATCATCAAATTGAAAGCCAGTAACTCTGAGGTCTGACCAATAAATGTCTATAATGCAATGTACTATTCTGGTAATGTTAATGTTTAGTAATTTAGCATAATTTTTATTTCAAAATAAGAATTAAGTGATGGTTTCATTGGTAACATCTGTCTTTGTGTCACTGGAAAAATGTCTTTATTATTTATTTATTTAACATTTGCTGATCGGGAAAAATCTGACTAGGACAGAGTCTATTTTCAGCGGAAGCCCATGGAGAAATGCTCCAGACATGTCATAACAATATTAACTTCCCAATGCACAAAAAGCATGCCTTCCCTCCTGCATCAACATATAATTGTAACAATAACTTTTTAAAGTTCATAATATTATTCTGTTTACAAGCATCATTTCCATAGGGGTCTCATCAGATGAACTGGACTGCATCTCTGGGGTTCCACTTGGCTTGGAATCATGGCTGATATTAGCTCAACAGCAACCAAGCAAGGAAATGTGCACTATTTGTTCTATTCCATGTCTAAATTAAGAAAAAAAAGTAAATCAGGGAAGATTGCTAACAATAACTTAATTTATAGTAATGAGACTTTTGGAAATTCAATCCTCGGGCTTGCTGTGCAACAGGTTTGATGAGCTGCTGTCACTGGGGCCTGTGAGGCCTACAGCAATTCTAGAATTACAGGAGCCGGGCATCTTACTTAAACATGGAATAAAATGCCTATTATGCACAGAACCAATGTTTTTGGATCATGGTAAGAGAAGGAAATGCAAGAGGTGTGAGAGAATATGCAAAATAGGATCTAGGGCTGGAATCACTGCAAGGCTAAAAGCAAATCCCTACAGGCCTGCACTCCCATCCATCCTTCTGGCAAATGTTAGATTATTGGAAAGCAACATAGACTACATTAGGCTGGAATTATCTACACAATAAAAGGTGAGGAAATGCTGCATGCTTATTTTTACTGCGACTTGGCTGCACTCTAACATTAATGACAGTGCAGTCCATGTGGAGGGGCTATCACTTTTTAGAGCAGATAGAATACATTCTCTTAGTGGTGAGTCCAGAGGGGGGGGGTCTACATATACATCAATAAGAACTGGTGTACCAGTTGTGAGATAGTATCCTCACACTGCTCAGATAATCTAAAGTTTTTGTCACTGAAATGCAGACCCTTTTATCTACCCAGGGAATTTAACATCATCTGCATCACAGCTGTCTACAGTCCTCCCAGTGCTAATCCAAATAAGGCAATGATCACATTATACCAGGCTATAAACAAATTGCAAACCCAGAATCCAGAGTGTGTTCATATAGTGGCAGGTGACTTTAATCAAGCCAACTTGAAAACAGCTCTTCCCCACTAATTCCAATACGTGGACTTTGCAACAAGGGGGAGAACACACTGGACAAGGTATACAGCAATGGTAAGCTGGCATTTAAGGCAGTGCCTCACCCATACCTGGGAAACTCTGACCACCTCTCCATATTATTAGTACCAGCATATAAACCATTGCTAACTAGAGGGAGACCAGCAGTGAAACAAGTAACAGTATGGCCAGAGGGTACAGTCTCAGCATTCTAGGACGGTTTTGAAAGCTCAGACTGGACCATATTCAAGGAGGTGGCTACTGAGAACAGGTGTATCACCCTGAAGGAGTACACCGAGGCAGTGATGGGCTACATCTCGAAATGTGTGGATGATGTGACAGTCACTAAAACCATTATCACATGAGCCAACCAGAACCCTGCTTGACAAGAGAGGTGTACAAGCTATTGAAAACAAGGAGTGCAGCCTTTAAGTCTGGAGACAGGGAAACCTTCAGAACAGCCAGAACAAATCTGAACAAGGAAGCGAGGGAAGCAAAATGCACCTATGGCACAAAGATCCAGAGCTACCTCTCTGACGAAAAAGACCCCAGGCACCTATGGCAGGATATCCAGTCCATAACTGACTACAGACCCCTACCTTTGCAACATCAGGACAACATGGAATTCCTAAATAAGCTGAATGTCTATTTCAGCAGATTCAAGGAAGGGAACAGAACAACAGTGAAGAAAATTCCCAATGGCCATACCGAGAAGATGCTCACTCTCAACCCAGCTGATGTCCAAAGGGCACTCAGCAGAGTTAACCCGAGAAAAACAGCTGGGCCTGACAACATCCTAGGGCATGTGCTCAGGGACTGTGCAGTCCAACTAACAAATGTCCTCGCAGATATCTTCAATAACTCTCTGAGTCAGCACATAGTTCTGAAATGCGTCAAGGACATGACAGTCATTCCATTACCAAAGAAGGCTTCAGTCTCACACTTTGAAGATGTGAGGTAGAGATCTTGTCACTGAGGCATAATGCTTTAGTAACAGTCTGAATGCCCTCACTAAAACAATAAGGTATTTGTTAAAAGCTCCTTGTAACTGTTGTCAGAGCCGGATCGTGGGCAAATGGTGCCATAGGCAGGGTAATGTACTAGTGTCCCTTTGGTTGTGTCTTCCCATTTACTTTAAACACTGTTCAATCCTTTCAATGTGCAAACTGCTTTCTTCTTTACTTTTACAGTGCTTACAGAGATTTGATTTAAAACCCTTATTTCAAATTTTATAGTAGAAACACTGATGACTTTTTGCTAAAAAACAAAACAAAACAAAATAGTCTCACAGTGAAAACAGACAGCATGAGCAACAGTAAACTTCTCTTCCCTTGAAACTCACATTCGTTGAAAATATTCTGGCCAGTGGCAGATTATCTGTACATTTACATCCATAAACATCCACCGAACCCAGCAATTATAGCTACATTGTTGACTACATCCTTCTCAGATATGAGCATCAAAACATGAATAAATATAATAATGACAAAAGTCACATATTTTAAATTTGTTTTACACAAAATACAGTAGCCAAAGTATTCCAGCTTAATTCACACATACACACACACACACACACACACACACACACACACACACACACACACACACACACACACACACACACTTGTCCTATAAAGCCAGATCATTGATTGTTTAAAAAGGCGTAGATGATAAGAGCATGTGGTACTGTCATCCACAGACACTCCATCCCCACCAGCAGCACTTTGTTGGCTGTGTACACACCTTATTATTATGAAGAAATAAATTACATGTACTTTATTGGTTACATTGGATAAGTTATAAGAAACTGTATAAAGATCACCAGCATCAAACCATAAGTTCCAGCCATATGGAGCACATTTTAAACAGAAGAGTATTTAAAAGAGCATAAGAAATATCAACCACCTGAGAACATATGCTAGTCAATATATACAATCCCTGCAGAATAAAAGCCATCTGAATAATTTCACATTAAACAGAGCTATTATTAATGTAGAGGTAGCTGCTGGCAAACAACACTGCATTTAAGTACTTCATCGATCAATGTAATGCCTGGTGCTCTTGAAGAATAAATTGCCTGTGTTGCATTAAAAAATAATGTGCTGGTAGTATTGTTATTACATTTCCTGAACTAGATCAACTATACAATAGGAAATGTCTGGCAACCAACAAAAACAGGGTTATAGTTACTAGGAATGCAATCTTGGAAATCATTAAGGAGCCCAGCAAAAATTCCCAATTGCTCCATTGTCTGGTTAAATAACTTGCTCAATGTCACACCGGAGGTAAATGAAGGTGGAAAGATTCAAACCTGCACCCTTGCCACAGGAAGCAGCTTATTAACAAGTTGGAGCTTTAGACTTCTGTGCTAACTGTAAGACTAACAAATTATAATATTATGCAAGAATCTTTTACAATCCGATCTTATACAGATGACTGTACCACAACAATATGCAATAATGATTACATAAAGAATGCTACAGTACAACTGACTACCACAATAACAGGCATCAATGATTACATAAGGGATGCTACAGTGCAAATGACTGTACCACAATAACAGGCATCAGTGATTACATAAGGGATGCTACAGTTCAAATGGTTCTAATCATCACTCTAAATAATGCTAATTGTATGACCTGACAGATGTAAAACCCTTCACATTTGCTGGAGGCACTAAAGAAGTTTCTGCAAAAATATATTTCTAAAATGCAACATGCTTAGACAATATTACAGTCCAAGCTTTAATGAATGAATGAATTAGTGAGTACAGTGAATAAAGTAAAACAATTACAGGCAATATAAATGTTGTAGCAGTAGCTTTTTTTCAACAACCCACAGATCATACACAAACCAGAAATATTACTGCATATAGCATACTGTTTTATTTTTTACGGGGGGGGGGGGGTTACATGCCTACAGAACAGCTACGTCTCAGTTTTGACCTACCTATGTTCCTATGACGTCTCTGACCGACTACTGGACTACGCTAAATCACTTAAAAAATTAACAGAAAAACAGGTTTTGCATCAACATGTATTTAATGTACTAAATGAAATTGGCTCTGGCAGCTGGATTAAGGTTATTTAACACCTGTACCTAAGGTACAGGGTATGACTTTGACAAGCCTGCTACACACACATGCTGTACCTGACTACACAGACTCTCTGGTGAAGAAAGCTGTATAATATAACTTTAAACACATAGTGACACATGCTGTACCTGACTACACAGACTCTCTGGTGAACCAAAGCTGTATAATATAACTCTAAAGACATAGTGACACATGCTGTACCTGACTACACAGACTCTCTGGTGAACCAAAGCTGTATAATATAACTCTAAATACATAGTGACACATGTTGTACCTGACTACACAGACTCTCTGGTGAACCAAAGCTGTACAATATAACTCTAAATACATAGTGACACATGCTGTACCTGACTACACAGACTCTCTGCTGAACCAAAGTTGTATAATATAACTCTAAATACATAGTGTCACATGTGTACCTGACTAAACAGACTCTCTGGTGAACCAAAGCTGTATAATACAACTCTAAAGACATAGTGACACATGCTGTACCTGACTACACAGACTCTCTGGTGAACCAAATCTGTATAATATAACACTAAATACATAGTGACACATGCGGTACCTGACTACACAGACTCTCTGCTGAACCAAAGCTGTATAATATAACTCTAAATACATAGTGACACATGCGGTACTTGACTACACAGACTCTCTGGTGAACCAAATCTGTATAATATAACACTAAATACATAGTGACACATGCGGTACCTGACTACACAGACTCTCTGCTGAACCAAAGCTGTATAATATAACTCTAAATACATAGTGACACATGTACTTGACTACACAGACTCTCTGCTGAACCAAAGCTGTATAATATAACTCTAAAGACATAGTGACACATGCGGTACTTGACTACACAGACTCTCTGGTGAACCAAAGCTGTATAATATAACTCTAAATACATAGTGACACATGTTGTACCTGACTACACAGACTCTCTGGTGAACCAAAGCTGTATAATATAACTCTAAATACATAGTGACACATGCGGTACCTGACTACACAGACTCTCTGGTGAACCAAAGCTGTATAATATAACTCTAAAGACATAGTGACACATGCGGTACTTGACTACACAGACTCTCTGGTGAACCAAAGCTGTATAATATAACTCTAAAGACATAGTGACACATGCTGTACCTGACTACACAGACTCTCTGCTGAACCAAAGATGTATAATATAACTCTAAATACATAGTGACACATGCGGTACTTGACTACACAGACTCTCTGGTGAACCAAAGCTGTATAATATAACTCTAAATACATAGTGACACATGCGGTACCTGATTACACAGACTCTCTGCTGAACTAAAGCTGTATAATATAACTCTAAAGACATAGTGACACATGCGGTACTTGACTACACAGACTCTCTGGTGAACCAAAGCTGTATAATATAACTCTAAATACATAGTGACACATGCTGTACCTGACTACACAGACTCTCTGATGAACCAAAGCTGTATAATATAACTCTAAAGACATAGTGACACATGCGGTACCTGATTATACAGACTCTCTGGTGAACCAAAGCTGTATAATATAACTCTAAAGACATAGTGACACATGCGGTACTTGACTACACAGACTCTCTGGTGAACCAAAGCTGTATAATATAACTCTAAAGACATAGTGACACATGCTGTACCTGACTACACAGACTCTCTGGTGAACCAAAGCTGTATAATATAACTCTAAATACATAGTGACACATGCGGTACCTGACTACACAGACTCTCTGCTGAACCAAAGCTGTATAATATAACTCTAAATACATAGTGACACATGCGGTACCTGACTACACAGACTCTCTGGTGAACCAAAGCTGTATAATATAACTCTAAATACATAGTGACACATGTTGTACCTGACTACACAGACTCTCTGGTGAACCAAAGCTCTATAATATAACTCTAAATACATAGTGACACATGCGGTACCTGACTACACAGACTCTCTGGTGAACCAAAGCTGTATAATATAACTCTAAAGACATAGTGACACATGCTGTACCTGACTACACAGACTCTCTGCTGAACCAAAGTTGTATAATATAACTCTAAATACATAGTGACACATGCGGTACCTGACTAAACAGACTCTCTGGTGAACCAAAGCTGTATAATACAACTCTAAAGACATAGTGACACATGCTGTACCTGACTACACAGACTCTCTGGTGAACCAAATCTGTATAATATAACACTAAATACATAGTGACACATGCGGTACCTGACTACACAGACTCTCTGCTGAACCAAAGCTGTATAATATAACTCTAAATACATAGTGACACATGCGGTACTTGACTACACAGACTCTCTGGTGAACCAAATCTGTATAATATAACACTAAATACATAGTGACACATGCGGTACCTGACTACACAGACTCTCTGCTGAACCAAAGCTGTATAATATAACTCTAAATACATAGTGACACATGCGGTACTTGACTACACAGACTCTCTGCTGAACCAAAGCTGTATAATATAACTCTAAAGACATAGTGACACATGCGGTACTTGACTACACAGACTCTCTGGTGAACCAAAGCTGTATAATATAACTCTAAATACATAGTGACACATGTTGTACCTGACTACACAGACTCTCTGGTGAACCAAAGCTGTATAATATAACTCTAAATACATAGTGACACATGCGGTACCTGACTACACAGACTCTCTGGTGAACCAAAGCTGTATAATATAACTCTAAAGACATAGTGACACATGCGGTACTTGACTACACAGACTCTCTGGTGAACCAAAGCTGTATAATATAACTCTAAAGACATAGTGACACATGCTGTACCTGACTACACAGACTCTCTGCTGAACCAAAGATGTATAATATAACTCTAAATACATAGTGACACATGCGGTACTTGACTACACAGACTCTCTGGTGAACCAAAGCTGTATAATATAACTCTAAATACATAGTGACACATGCGGTACCTGATTACACAGACTCTCTGCTGAACTAAAGCTGTATAATATAACTCTAAAGACATAGTGACACATGCGGTACTTGACTACACAGACTCTCTGGTGAACCAAAGCTGTATAATATAACTCTAAATACATAGTGACACATGCTGTACCTGACTACACAGACTCTCTGATGAACCAAAGCTGTATAATATAACTCTAAAGACATAGTGACACATGCGGTACCTGATTATACAGACTCTCTGGTGAACCAAAGCTGTATAATATAACTCTAAAGACATAGTGACACATGCGGTACTTGACTACACAGACTCTCTGGTGAACCAAAGCTGTATAATATAACTCTAAAGACATAGTGACACATGCTGTACCTGACTACACAGACTCTCTGGTGAACCAAAGCTGTATAATATAACTCTAAATACATAGTGACACATGCGGTACCTGACTACACAGACTCTCTGCTGAACCAAAGCTGTATAATATAACTCTAAATACATAGTGACACATGCGGTACCTGACTACACAGACTCTCTGGTGAACCAAAGCTGTATAATATAACTCTAAATACATAGTGACACATGTTGTACCTGACTACACAGACTCTCTGGTGAACCAAAGCTGTATAATATAACTCTAAATACATAGTGACACATGCGGTACCTGACTACACAGACTCTCTGGTGAACCAAAGCTGTATAATATAACTCTAAAGACATAGTGACACATGCTGTACCTGACTACACAGACTCTCTGCTGAACCAAAGCTCTATAATATAACTCTAAATACATAGTGACACATGCGGTACCTGACTACACAGACTCTCTGGTGAACCAAAGCTGTATAATATAACTCTAAAGACATAGTGACACATGCGGTACCTGACTACACAGACTCTCTGATGAACCAAAGCTGTATAATATAACTCTAAATACATAGTGACACATGCGGTACCTGACTACACAGACTCTCTGCTGAACCAAAGCTCTATAATATAACTCTAAATACATAGTGACACATGTTGTACCTGACTACACAGACTCTCTGCTGAACCAAAGCTCTATAATATAACTCTAAATACATAGTGACACATGCGGTACTTGACTACACAGACTCTCTGCTGAACCAAAGCTGTATAATATAACTCTAAATACATAGTGACACATGTTGTACCTGACTACACAGACTCTCTGGTGAACCAAAGCTCTATAATATAACTCTAAAGACATAGTGACACATGCGGTACTTGACTACACAGACTCTCTGGTGAACCAAAGCTGTATAATATAACTCTAAATACATAGTGACACATGCTGTACCTGACTACACAGACTCTCTGCTGAACCAAAGCTGTATAATATAACTCTAAATACATAGTGACACATGCGGTACCTGACTACACAGACTCTCTGGTGAACCAAAGCTGTATAATATAACTCTAAATACATAGTGACACATGCGGTACCTGACTACACAGACTCTCTGGTGAACCAAAGCTGTATAATATAACTCTAAAGACATAGTGACACATGCGGTACCTGACTACACAGACTCTCTGGTGAACCAAAGCTGTATAATATAACTCTAAATACATAGTGACACATGCGGTACCTGATTACACAGACTCTCTGCTGAACTAAAGCTGTATAATATAACTCTAAATACATAGTGACACATGCGGTACTTGACTACACAGACTCTCTGGTGAACCAAAGCTGTATAATATAACTCTAAATACATAGTGACACATGCTGTACCTGACTACACAGACTCTCTGCTGAACCAAAGATGTACAATATAACTCTAAATACATAGTGACACATGCGGTACTTGACTACACAGACTCTCTGGTGAACCAAAGCTGTATAATATAACTCTAAATACATAGTGACACATGTTGTACCTGATTATACAGACTCTCTGGTGAACCAAAGCTGTACAATATAACTCTAAAGACATAGTGACACATGTTGTACCTGACTACACAGACTCTCTGGTGAACCAAAGCTGTATAATATAACTCTAAATACATAGTGACACATGCGGTACCTGACTACACAGACTCTCTGATGAACCAAAGATGTATAATATAACTCTAAATACATAGTGACACATGCGGTACTTGACTACACAGACTCTCTGGTGAACCAAAGCTGTATAATATAACTCTAAATACATAGTGACACATGCGGTACCTGACTACACAGACTCTCTGATGAACCAAAGCTGTATAATATAACTCTAAATACATAGTGACACATGTTGTACCTGACTACACAGACTCTCTGGTGAACCAAAGCTGTATAATATAACTCTAAAGACATAGTGACACATGCGGTACTTGACTACACAGACTCTCTGGTGAACCAAAGCTGTATAATATAACTCTAAAGACATAGTGACACATGCGGTACTTGACTACACAGACTCTCTGGTGAACCAAAGCTGTCTAATATAACTCTAAATACATAGTGACACATGTTGTACCTGACTACACAGACTCTCTGCTGAACCAAAGCTGTATAATATAACTCTAAATACATAGTGACACATGCGGTACCTGATTACACAGACTCTCTGGTGAACCAAAGCTGTATAATATAACTCTAAAGACATAGTGACACATGCTGTACCTGGCTACACAGACTCTCTGCTGAACCAAAGCTGTACAATATAACTCTAAAGATATAGTGACACATGCGGTACCTGACTACACAGACTCTCTGGTGAACCAAAGCTGTATAATACAACTCTAAATACATAGTGACACATGCGGTACTTGACTACACAGACTCTCTGGTGAACCAAAGCTGTATAATATAACTCTAAATACATAGTGACACATGCGGTACCTGACTACACAGACTCTCTGGTGAACCAAAGCTGTATAATATAACTCTAAATACATAGTGACACATGCTGTACCTGACTACACAGACTCTCTGGTGAACCAAAGCTGTATAATATAACTCTAAATACATAGTGACACATGCGGTATCTGACTACACAGACTCTCTGGTGAACCAAAGCTGTATAATATAACTCTAAAGACATAGTGACACATGCTGTACCTGACTACACAGACTCTCTGGTGAACCAAAGCTGTATAATATAACTCTAAATACATAGTGACACATGCGGTACCTGACTACACAGACTCTCTGGTGAACCAAAGCTGTATAATATAACTCTAAATACATAGTGGGCTGTAGCATTAGCATATATAACTCCAAACAACTGATCTTACTTTTGTTTCTCATTCTGCTTTGAAGTCTTGCACCCACTGTTCCTCTTGTTTCATTGGTTGAAAGCAGTAAGGAACAGGACATGGACGTGGGCATAGGCAAAGCAGGAAACTGACTCTAGTTGTAGTATGTTAATTCTAGTTACCTGAGTGTACACTATTATATCTGAGTAAGGACAGTCATTTCCCCAAGTGAGTTATGCCCCTATAAACAGAATACAGGATTCCCAAGAATGATGCCTACCTCAATCAGTGGAAATGTCCATCTAGTCATAGGCATGTATCCTTATGACAAAGTGATTCACTCTCTCCCTAGAATGCCCACTCACATAAATTAGAATGGGACTCTGATGGCCCAAAGATTACACTACAAGATTTATCTAGCTTCATCTTTTGAGTAGTTACTAACTACCTGCTTTTGAGAGACAGTGATGTTGTGAGTCCTTGTGTAATCTCTAGGAAAAGTCATGTAGGTGACAAGGGGTAGATGAGTATAAAACTTGCAGTTACTGCATATTACATGCTGCAGAATGAGAGCTATAGCCACTCCAGACCTCTTTTCACAGCATTGCATGCGCTATGCAATGAGTAAGTTAGAATCATTTATTAGTGGCACAGGGGGTGAATTCGGCTACATAACTTGACAAGGCCATTGCTGCACAGTGGTGCACAAGCAGCACATTTCCCTACACCTAATGTAAAAGAATTCTCATTGCCTAAAGTTCCACCTTCCACCTCCCATAGTTGGCAACAATGTTTATTCCCATCAGACTGCCACCTCTTCAGATTTTAACAATAATGCTCAATGGTTACAGCAACTGCCCTCCCACCTCCCACATTGCTAATATTTCTATTTGTTCAGAAGCCCTTTTTTAGCAACATCTAATGTTGACAACGATACTCACTGGGGAACCCCCTCTAATATCATCCTAGTGACAAGCTCATTTTGCACAGAACTCCCCACCCACCTTCCAAAATACTGACAAAGTTGCCCAACTGAATAAACGTGTGGTTTATCATAGCAATTCATGTAACTACTGCATTACCAGCATATTTTCATTATGCTTTGTATGTGGCCAGGATCATTCACTTAACATAGCCTGATACCAACTAAAGTGTCTGAAATGCCATGCATCAGGAAAAGGGGGATGGATACACAGAAAACAACATGATATAAATTTTATAGTAAACAACTGCAATAATTGCAGGCAGTATCCAAAAAGAAAAAAAAAAGAACAACTTGAAGCAACCCATGGATATTAAGGAGAAAACACAGACTCCCCTAATTAAAGTTTAGGGCTTTCATTCCTTTATTGGAAAGGAACTTCATCAGAACTGATGCAAACAATATACACTCAAAATTTGTAATGTTCTTGATCACATGACCAAAAAATCAGCCGACACATCTATAATCTTTAAAGGACTTTTCAAACATGTAATATTACTTACATAATGGATATTATTTAAAAAAAAACATTTTTTAAATACATTTAATATTGATGACATGGTTTAAGCCAGGTTTAAATCAGCTGCCAGCAAAATTTGCCATTTAACTTCCTTATATTCCAATAAGTTATTGAAATCACCGATCACTGGATTATTATTTGCAAAAGCAATTACAAAAAAGAAAATTTTAAGTCTGATTTAAGTCTCAGCTCACATGGTTTGGGGTACATGGCTAAGCTTGTTAGGGCCTTTACTTAGTTGCCAATTGCCTTGTAACAACTTATGAACCTATGAAATGAAGTTTTTTTTTCAGCTGAGGAGGGAAAGTTATATAGATGGAACTGTAGACTGGTGTACAAAGTAAGTAAGTTAAAGTTAAACTTACAGGAGGAAGAGCAACAAGACGTTGCCGGTCCTGTCGTAGGAAAACAGAGATTATGACAACAGGGCAGAAAGATACTCTTACGAGTTATGTCTCCTACAGAAGTTGTGCTGGAACAAGCGCTGTTCTCAAAAGGAACGACCAGATGCCCTGTGTTCACGGCCCTGTTAAATACTTCATACTGCCATAGAAATAAGCCAGATGTGCAGACTGTTCAAAAGTTAAAAGGGATTCAAAGTACTGAAAGTTTACTTTATTTAAATGTGAATTAAATAAGCAAAAACATTTTGTTATGAACAGCCCCTAACATATATTGATTGGCCAGTGGTGAAATGGACATGTTGTTTAATGGTTAAACCATTCTATCAATACCTATTCTCAGAGGGGGCCTCAAAGGTTGATGCAATGCACAGATAGAAAAGAAAATGAGAGGTTAAGCACTAGAAAAACAAATAACAGGTACAAAAATAATACATTTAACAGCAGTGCAGTAGATAAGATAGATATAATTGCTGTGATGCTGAATGATGAGGTACTCATTCAAAATGTTTAAAACATTAAAAACTAAATTAATTCTAATGTCTGTAATGATATATGCTATTGCTACCTTATATACAAAATACGTTTGTGTATGTGTCTGTATGTTTCGGAGAGCACTAAATGTTGTTGATATATGTTTGTGTGTGTATTTGTGTGTGAGAGAAAGCACTGAAAAGTTGTTGAACAGTCAATTTGTAGAGACTGTCATGCATGCTGCCATTTTGTAATTTGCTGAGTGTTGAAGTTACCAGCATATGCTGTTAAAAGAGACTTTTTCACCAATAACAGAAATGCATCCAGAGTATGGCAAGATTTGAACATTTGCTGGGATAGGATTAGAACAGTTGATGAAGTTTGTTTGCAAGTACACATTTTTTGGTGCCTGAAATTTATAATGGTACAATGTCTGATAATGTACCAGCAGTGATTCACTGTTTATTGCTTTCCCATTGTTTCTGTAGTTGTGTGACCAATGCAGTTATTGCATATATGTAATGGGATGTGGGAACAAACTACATTAGGGATATGAGTGGCAAAGCCCCCCATGTTACGACATAATAGTGAGTCAAAACATACAGAAATTATGCAGTAAAGAGTAGTGTTACAGTCTGAGGTATGCATCAGTCAGCATTACATAGTTTGAAAACAGTACGAGTGTTTGGTGATTGGCTACATACGATAAGTCGTGGTATGATATCATGCAGCTACATTGAATGTAGTTTTCAATAACTATTTTAAACTACCTGTAGGTTGATAAAAGAACATTTAGTAACGTTACATATAAATATATTATATTTTACATATACATGCATACGTATGTACATATATGCATAAAATGTATGGACTTACATATGTACTTTTTAATAAGCATTTTAAACTACTTATAGGTTGATAAAAAGAACATTCAATAATGTTACATATAAGTATATTATATATACATACATATTTATCTTATATATGCTTTGTGTATGTGTACATACACACACACTCACACACACACACACACACACACACACACACACACACACACACACACACTAGAATTTATATACATTTCATTATGACTTCATTATGACTTTGAGGCTTGATCACAGGCTCAGTGCCTATGCGTTATTACAGGCAGACTAGACTGACCTATTGAGTTCTACTGCAAACAAATTATATGAATAAGAATCTGAGCCCCCTTCCCCATACTGCCAGAAGACAAAGCCCCCACTAATTGCATCGGCAGGGGGACCACTTTGTTACTGAGGCCACTGCACCCAAATGACTGCCATAATACTATGACATGCAGCCAGACCTAATATTCCTTGGCCCCTCCCAGTAACAGTCAGAAGCTGTAGCCAATATAGCCTAATGGAATGGTAATCGTATTCTATGTTGCTTTCCTTTTTACAGAGGAAACTACAGTAAGTCCTTCATAAAAATTGTGTAATAAAATATTATTGATGATGCAGTATGTATGGCTTTCATTGTCCTGGCCACTACTAGTATTTAAGGGCAAATCATTATAAGTGTTTCTGCTTATTTGCATTGTGACTCCAGACAGAAACTGATGTAAAATGTGAGGTCTGTACTTGTTCTTTTCCTTGTAAGTTATATTTAACCTTTGTAAAATCTGCTACAAATACTCACTGGAATTGCATTTATACAATAAACAATTAAAGGGGAATTGTACTTGTTATTTTAAGTAGTATATACAGAAAATATGTATAACAGCTGGAAAATGTCATAATTGCATAATGAAATGTAAGAGATGTTTCTGACATAGGAAAGAATTTATTGCTTACCTGTAATTGCAGGAAAAACATAAAAAGTGGAAGTCAGGGAACTAGCTAAGGACTGTGAAAGGGCCTAGGTGTCAGCACGTAACTGTTCTGAAATCTTGTGTTTGCTACAAGATAGTATTTCTGCTTGTTTTCTGTTTCTTAGAATGACAGAGTTAACTACCTCTGGGTTTATGTGAAAAAAGGAATAAGTTAAACTATTTTGAGATGAAACAAGTGCATTAAATGAGTCCTACTCAGAACATATTGTGTTAGCATCTGTGTTGTTAGTGTACTGCAATGTACCTGTAGATTTGTCTGGTAACTTAGCTCAATCAAGGTTCCAGAACTCATTAAGCTAGACTCATTCAGGCGATTTAGCTAGTATTAGTTGGGTGTTTCTTTTTAAGTGTGCCTTCTGAGTAAATAATTACGTTTGTTGTTTTTAGATTTATGTGTCTCTGCATTTTGAAACTGAGTATATATTGTCAAACTTCTTTATTTTCTAAGTGTTTGTATTTATTCATAGATTCATAGGTGTGTACTAGGCTAATGGCCCTGGAGCCTTTACAAACCTAGCCCATAAAAGTGCCCTGGCATCGTGCCACCTGACGTTAGTCCCACTTTTAAGATCTTGTGGACGGTATTTATTCATATATTATTTTTATTTGAGAAGAGGCTATTATTTAGGACTGTAGATTGTCGAGCTGCAGCATCCACCTCCAAGCCAGGCCACTTAACAAATTACCAGTAATGTGTTTTACAATTATGTGGTTATTGATCAAGTGTGGCACTGCAAATGGTGGGTCCCTTGCCAGTAACTAGGGTGGGACAAACTATCTTGCCAGGATGAAAGTTATGGGTAATTGGAGAGTTCTGAATAAAACCACAAGGCAAATGAGCTAGCATAGGTCATTTGTGGGCACATAAAATAATGCAAATCCAATATGCAAACAGCACTATAAAAAAGTTACAGTAAATCAAGAAGAATAATTGAACACAATTTACTCTTGTTTGCAGACAAAGAATAAAACAAGTTGATTATATGATGAAACCAAAGCATTGCAATGTAGGCCACCTATCAAACAAATCAGTTTTATTGTATTCCCCACAACTTCATTAGTGTTATCTGAGAAGATGGTACCATTTGACATTTACACTGACAGTTGGCACAGAGGATTAAGACTATGAACTGTTAACAAGCTGCTTCATGTGGTCCAGGGTTTGATTCCCTCAGTCTTCATTTGCCTAAATGTGTGACTCTGAGCAAGTCACTTAGCCAGTCAATGCTCCCAAGATGAGTCTGTAAGAGGTCTGATAAGTGTCCCACCATGATTATCAAACATGTAAAAAAATAAAATTCTCAAAAAAACAGGCGCTGAATCCAAATATTCAAAAAGAACACACACAAAACGTTGGATAAAAGACTTTATCAAACAAGCAAAGCTTTCGGGTAGAACCCTTCTTCAATACTAACACAAATACATTCAAAACACAACTTGCTTTAAACAAGAGCCCACAAGTCACATGACAGCAGCCAACATCATATGACCAAAATACATAATCAAATCTATTAGATAATATAAATCTGAATTTAACATAAATACAAATATAAATACATAAATACATAGGTATACCTATAATTTAATACGTTGTATTTTCATTAAAATTGGTTTAAGACTTATAGCAGAGTTAAGGCCAGGTGGACGATCTGCTGCTAGTCATAATATCCATTCATATTCTCTAATCTCAAGAATATTGTTTATATCCCCACCCCTAACAGAAGGTATAACCATATCTATAACTCTAAACCTAAACTTATGATCAGCTCCATGTAATTGTATATGCTTAAACAAAGCATTATTTATATTCTCTCTCCTAATCTCAGATTTATGTTCAATTATTCTATCCTTTAGCTTACGTGTAGTCTTACCTACATAAAATGAAGGACAGACTACACAAGTAGCCATGTACACAACATTAACAGTATTACAATTCGCCATGAGCCTAAACCTATAATTTCTATTAGTAATAGGATGGATAAACAAAGAAGAAATAGAGGTGTCAACAATATCTACACAGCAGGAACAATTCAAATATTTAGATGTACCAAAACGGGTTGATCCAAGCAAGTTCATATTCACACTAGTTTTAGAACTATATTTAAAATCCTTGTAACATAACCTACTCTTAATAGTTCTCTTATTTCTATAAGAGAAGTAGGGTTTGCTGCCCAACAGCCTATAAATCTCAGGGGATGCAATCAAAACTGACCAATACTTTTGTATAATGCGCTTAATAGAAAAGGCTCTATTACAAAAAGTGGTCACATACCTCGCTATATTCTCCCTGCGAGGTTGACCAAGCGGTTCAGAGATTAACATTTCATCAGTATCACCAATTCTAAAAAAAGGGGGTATCTAATCACCCTGTTACGTATAACATAGGCCTTTAACTCTGCTAGCAGTTCATTGTCATACCCACACGTCAAAAATTCATCATACATTTCATCCAATTGTGCAAAAAAACATGAATCATTAGTGTTAAGTCTACTAACCCTGGCAAATTGTGCCTTAACAACACCTTTAAAAACATGAGGGGCATGCATACTATCATGATGTATATATCTATTTGTATGTACATCCTTTTTAAAAATAGTAGTATGCATCAATCCATCATCTAATCTGATTTTTACATCAAGAAATAACGCTTCACTCTCAGATATAGTTGTTTTAAAAGTTAAAAAAGAAGTGGTTGCATTTAAATACGATACAAATTGCATTAAATCTTCCAATGGGCCCTTCCAAATCATAAAACAATCATCAACAAATCTCTGATAAAAACAAATATTACTATTCAAAAAATTGTGACCATCATGTATATATTGTGCTTCCCATTGATGTAAAACTAAATTTGCATACGTATTAGCAACAGGTGTGCCCATAGCAACACCATTGAGTTGCAGGTATAATTGTTGATTAAAAATAAAAATATTGTTACTCAAAACCAGTTCTAATAAAGAGCAAATGTTTTGAACAAAATTAACAGACAATGTTCCCTGCACCGTCAAAAATTCTCTAATAGAATCAATCCCGTGATTGTTTGGTATAACTGTAAAAAGGGATACAATGTCCATAGTTACAAATAAATATTCTCCTATATTAATATTCTTAACATGTAAACTATTATACCAATTAGATAACTTACTCAAAAAATCACCAGTATCTTTCAGTATATTTCCACATTTTGCTAAAAAAGGGTACAATTGTTTCTGTAAATATACTGATATCGGCTCTGTTATCCACCCATTTCCAGAGACAATAGGTCTCATCGGTGGGTCAAGCACACTCTTATGGATTTTAGGTAAGCCATAGAGTTGGGGAATAACAGGACAAGGTACAGTGAAGAAGTGGAACAAGTCCAAATCTATATCACCATTAATTTGTAGTTCATACACATACATATTAACATTACTAATATGTTTTTTAACATCAACAAAATTAATGCACTTAAACGCATCACCATCATCAAGAAGGGAAACAACAGACCTAATGTAGGTATCACGATCCATGATGACAACAGCACCCCCTTTATCCGCTTGTTTAATGATTATATCATCATTCAGTTCTAACTTTTTCAAGGCCACATATTCATCATAAGTTAAGTTATAACTCTTCTTATTACTAGTAATGTCAAACAAACTCCTCAATTCAACTTTGCATAAATCATGAAAGGCCGTTGTAACCGGTGCATTTATCGGAATAAAAGTACTACGTCTCTTACATACATCTAATAATGGTACATCTGATTTAAACAAAATTTTAAGATTTACAGTCCTAATAAACTGTTTCAAGTCCGTTAAAGCTGATACTAGGTCATCATCAGCCATTGGTATAAAGTTTAAGCCTTTCCACAATAAAGTTAAACAAGGTTCATCCAAGACAAACTCTGACAGATTTAATATACCTTTGTTCATCTTCGGCTCATCTTTCCTTGCCCCATAGGGCTGTCATTCTTGCGTTTTACAGCATTCATAAGAGTGTGCTTGATGGTGCAGGGAACATTGTCTATTAATTTTGTTCAAAACATTTGCTCTTTATTAGAACTGCTTTTGAGTAACAATATTTTTATTTTTAATCAACAATTATACCTGCAACTCAATGGTGTTGCTATGGGCACACCTGTTGCTAATACATATGCAAATTTAGTTTTACATCAATGGGAAACACAACATATACATGATGGTCACAATTTTTTGAATAGTAATATTTGTTTTTATCAGAGATTTGTTGATGATTGTTTTATGATTTGGAAGGGCCCATTGGAAGATTTAATGCAATTTGTATCGTATTTAAATACAACCACTTATTTTTTAACTTTTAAAACAACTATATCTGAGAGTGAAGCGTTATTTCTTGATGTAAAAATCAGATTAGATGATGGATTGATGCATACTACTATTTTTAAAAAGGATGTACATACAAATAGATATATACATCACGATAGTATGCATGCCCCTCATGTTTTTAAAGGTGTTGTTAAGGCACAATTTGCCAGGGTTAGTAGACTTAACACTAATGATTCATGTTTTTTTGCACAATTGGATGAAATGTATGATGAATTTTTGACGTGTGGTTATGACAATGAACTGCTAGTAGAGTTAAAGGCCTATGTTATACGTAACAGGGTGATTAGATACCCCCCTTTTTTTTAGAATTGGTGATACTGATGACATGCTAATCTCTGAACCGCTTGGTCAACCTCGCAGGGAGAATATAGTGAGGTATGTGACCACTTTTTGTAATAGAGCCTTTTCTATTAAGCGCATTATACAAAAGTATTGGTCAGTTTTGATTGCATCCCCTGAGATTTATAGGCTGTTGGGCAGCAAACCCTACTTCTCTTATAGAAATAAGAGAACTATTAAGAGTAGGTTATGTTACAAGGATTTTAAATATAGTTCTAAAACTAGTGTGAATATGAACTTGCTTGGATCAACCCGTTTTGGTACATCTAAATGTTTGAATTGTTCCTGCTGTGTAGATATTGTTGACACCTCTATTTCTTCGTTGTTTATCCATCCTATTACTAATAGAAATTATAAGTTTAGGCTCATGGCGAATTGTAATACTGTTAATGTTGTGTACATGGCTACTTGTGTAGTCTGTCCTTCATTTTATGTAGGTAAGACTACACGTAAGCTAAAGGATAGAATAATTGAGCATAAATCTGAGATTAGGAGAGAGAATATAAATAATGCTTTGTTTAAGCATATACAATTACATGGAGTTGATCATAAGTTTAGGTTTAGAGTTATAGATACGGTTGTACCTTCTGTTAGGGGTGGGGATATAAACAATATTCTTGAGATTAGAGAATATGAATGGATATTACGACTAGCAGCAGATCGTCCACCTGGCCTTAACTCTGCTATAAGTCTTAAACCAATTTTAATGAAAATACAACGTATTAAATTATAGGTATACCTATGTATTTATGTATTTATATTTGTATTTATATTTATGTTAAATTCAGATTTATATTATCTAATAGATTTGATTATGTATTTTAGAAATATGATGTTGGCTGTTGTCATGTGACTTGTGGGCTCTTGTTTAAAGCAAGTTGTGCTTTGAATGTATTTGTGTTAGTATTGAAGAAGGGTTCTACCCGAAAGCTTTATTTGTTTGATAAAGTCTTTTATCCAACGCTTTGTGTGTGTCCTTTTAAAAAATAAAATTCTACCAGCCTGCCCTGGGAATTGTGTGTGTTTGTGTTTGAAAGTATTAAGTTATTTGAAAGGTAGTTACTGTGGATAACACACAGTGGATGACACAGAAGCACACAAAGCGAGTTGTAAAAAGGAACATGTGGTGCTATGCCAAAGATTCTGCTGGATGGTTGGTGAGTGGTCAGTATGAAATCGTACTCTGGGTGTGGATGCTGAAAGCCACACCAGGACAGCAGAGTGTATTCCCTGTATGCTACTGAGACCAAGTTGTATTTTGTGAAATGGCTAGTGAAACAGTGTTGCATATTTCTTTTCTACTTTAACTTATTGATTGCAAGGGGTGACACTCAAAATCCCATCACTCTGGTGGCCATCAAAATGTATTTGTGGGCAGTATAGTAGATTCAGGGACCACAGCCTGTCCCTCACATATACTAGTGCCCATCAGTGAATTACTGTAAGGCCCTCCATATGAACATCAACATTAAGTTGGCTGGCAGTGGTGGAATTCAAACCAAACTATTTATCAACCATGATGTCTTTCTATTCTCATGTTGCAGTATTCTCACATGTGGGATCCTCCACCTCAGGCATCCTGAATGTCCAGCTCATTTACCAAAGCTTAAGTCTTGTTCCCGTGTGGTACATGGGACATCACACACTGGGCCATAAACCATGGGCCATAAATGTGACATCTGCATGCACAGACCTCAGAACTTCTCTACTGCAGTCAAACATCAGCTTGCTTATTCTGCTCCACATTATGGAAGGCGTTTAAGATAAGTACCCTACAGCATTCCAAGCCAGTACAATTCATGTACACAGATGCCTCCAATCTGGGGTGGGGGGCCACCATGAAAGGACTTAAGGTACAGGCTCAATATGAGCCCTCCCTCTGGGAAAAATACATATCAATGTGAGGGAAATGACAGCTCTCCTCCTAGTCCTGAAGGCCTTCCTCCCACTCATTCAACCTGGTTGCCTTCAGGTTTTCACAGACATCACCATAGTGATGCGGTACATCAACAAGCAGGGGGGACCACAGTGATGTGGCACATCAACAAGCAGGGGGGACCATAGTGATGTGGCACATCAACAAGCAGGGGGGACCACATCCTATTTCCTTTGCAGGCTGGCAATACAAGCATGGGAACTGGCCACTCAATACAATGTAACATGACAGGCAGTACACTTCCCATCACAGGACAACCATCAGGCAGATGATCTCAGCAGATCTTTGTCTCTAAATCATGAATGGATGTTACACAGGGATGTCTTCCGAGACATTGTCCACAGATAGATCTGTTTGCCTCCCCTAGGAACAGACAACTACGGCTATTCTGCTCCAGGCTCCCCTCACCACTATCGTGGAAAGTGGATGCCTTTTCAACTTCATGGAAGGGGCTGTTCCTATATGGCTTTCCCCCCTTTCTTCTCATCTAGAAGGTCCTGCTGAAAATTCAGCAGGACAAACCAAAAATCTTGCTGGTGACTCTCTATTGGCCAAGGCAGCATTGGTTCCCCCTTCTTCTATCTCTTGCCAAGGGCAATCACCGCAAGTTGCTCCAAAAGGTGGACCTTCTCACACAACAGAAGGGATCACTCATCCATCCTCACCTGCAAACCCTCAGCCTTACCCTGTGGATGATAAACATCTGATCCCTTTCAGACACTTTTACTCAGAGGATGTGCTATCTATCCTGCAGGAGGTCAGGAAACCTACCACCAGGAGATCTTATTAATCAAGATGGAAAAGGTTTTCAGCAGCAACTAGACCCCTTCCAAGTAGATGTACCTCTAGTTCTAGCCTAATTTGTGTGAGCTACTAAAATCAGAACTTTCATACTCTTCAGTGAAAGTCCATTTGTCAACCATCTCAGCCTGCTTACCTATGGATCCACCCCTATTATCCAGATTGGAGGTGAAACTTTTTCTCAAAGGAGGTCTCCACATCAGACCACCAAGAAAATCTATCCCTCCTCCTTGGGATCTGAATTTTGTGCTAGAAAAACTTACCACTGCCCACTTTGAGCCTGCATCTTCGGCCACCTTAAAGATGTACACCTGGAAGACTGTCTTGTTAGTAGCCCTTACCTCAGCTAAAAGAGTCTCTGAGCTTCAAGCACTCATGGCTACTCGACCCCACACTATTTCTCACCGGGATAGGGTTTCTACTAACCCCTCCTTCATGCCCAAAGCAGTCAATGAAATGTACCTTAACCAATCCATCCATTTACCCACCTTTTTCCCTTCTCCACAGAATGACAGTGAGAGAGTGCTCCATTCTCTGGATGTTCACAGGCAACTGAGGTTTTCCCTGGATAAGACTAAGGACATTAGAAAGTCCAACCAACTCTGTATCATTTCACCCCAGGGCCCTGGGGAAAGCTGTATCCAAACAGCCTACATCTTCCTGGATCTATAAAACTAAATCCTTCTGTTACTCCTTCCATGGGAAAGAGCTAACACACACAGTCAAAGCCCATTCCATTAGAGTAGTGGCTTCTTCGGGTACGTTTCTCAAAGGCATGGACAAAGCCACTATCCTAGAGGTAGGCACATGGTCTCTGTGCACACCTTCACCAAACATTATAAATTGGATAACATCTCTAGAGCCAGGGCAGGATTTGCAAGAGCCATCCTCGATGGATTCCTGGAGACTGCTACTTCTTCTTCCACCCATTCCTCTACATGAGCTGTAGTACTCTCCCACATGTGAGAATACTGCAACATGAGAATAGAAGGACATAGATTCATTGTGTAAAATCTTACCATAACCATAGATGTCCTTCTCTTCCATGTTGCAATATTTATTCCCTCCCTCCTAGCCCCCAGAGGATCTTTTTTCCTGCCTGGATGGCATCCTTTCCTTTCCTTAGACTATTGTCCAACTGGGCAGTCAGTTCTGAGGTCTGTGCATGTGGAATTCACATTTATGGCCCACGGTTTATGGCTCAGCATATGACATCCCACACACCAGATGGCAACTAGCCTTAAGCTTTGGTAAATGAGCCAGATGTTCAGGACACCTGAGGCAGAGAATCCAACATGTAAGAATACTGCAACATGGAAGACAAGGACATCTATGGTTATGGTAAGATTTTACACAACTAATCTTTCTCAGGGTGATACATGCACCATAAAATATACTTTTATGAATGTTACTCAAGACAAGAAAAGATGACATTTAGAAGAGCAGACTAGTGACATAACACAAAACAAAACAATTAATTTATGAGAATACTGGGAGGGAATGAGGTGCTGTGAGGTCAACAAAACAATAATGCAATGCTTGTAAAATGGCTTCTTCAGATTTGCATACTGACACTGTGACAACAGAATTCAAAGGTATATTGGTAACTGGTTCATTGACGAGACATATTTCTCCCACCATGAATGGAATTTGGTTTGAATACCTTAATAAAATGTCTCTGGAGCAAAGAGGGGAGGCATTTGTTTTACAGTAAGAATACAGGATACAATGAATTGAATATTCAATGATGTAGCATGTTTAAAAACAGTGGATGAATTCAAAAAAGGAATGGAGTAGGCATAAGACAATTTTAATATGAGAGAGAAAAATACAGGCTGTTGCTAAATTAGAAATCACTGCTTAATCAACAAGCAGAGAAATGCAGAGACTGGGTGGGCTAAGTGGTCGTCATCTGACTACGGAATCTCTGCACATAAGGGTACACCCCTTCCCATCAATCCTCAGAATCACAGCAAGAAGGGCACTGATGACTCTTAGTGGTCTGTTGCCACCCGGGACACATACATGTGTATTAATCAGCAGGGGCAAAATTACTAACATCTAAGAAAAATTAACATCTGTAAGGAGATTATTGTTATATCACGAAAGGTCAGCAAATCCTTAAGTTCTCCATGATCCACTTGCTGAAAAGCTGCACATCAACAAAGCTATTAATTAAATGGTGCTGCATTCTAATAGCAATATCTGAATGTCATTTTCTTCTCATGAAATAGTCAAAAGACTTGAAAGTCACTTTATTCACCTTGTCACTTTTTTCAAAGGGAGGGAAGCAGGTATCCTCTGTAAATGAAAGCCACAGGCCACCTCACTTGGCACTGTACACATCAAACTCAGTAAACAATCAAATGATGCAAATCTGCACTCTGCATTCATATGTGTTGCAGTGTGTCAGTAGTAAGAATACTGACATAACTGTTAAGACATATTTTTACAAAGAAAGAGAAAGTATGTATTATATTCCTTTAAAGACAATGCACATGTGATTGCTTTTAACTTCTTGATTTTTTAAACAGTTTAACTAACTATGTGCCATATGCTTTATTCTTCACTAACTGTCCCACATGAATGCTGATGCAGCTAGAACAATTCTTCTCTATCTTCATTTCCCAACATTGGCTGTATTGTGCCATATCGTAAAACAAATATATTTTTATTACACTGATTTGTGGCTTTAAATGTTATAACTCATTGACTATGATCTTTACAATTCAACATCACTTTATGGTTTTTGCAGCAGTATCTGTCTACAACCCAAAAAAAAGCTCTTATTATAGACAGCTAGTGGAAATGGCCTAGATCCAACAGGAGTCTCTTTCAGAAAATATAAACCCATACATACATATTCAGAGCAACATCTCATAACATTTTTTTCAGGAATTCATAACAAGGTGAACATAAATTGAAGAAAATGCTCTTTCACTCACTCAAAAAGTTGCTACAATAAAGTAGTGTTTTCTGTGCTGACTGCTTCCTTCTTGTGAAAAGAGGTTCAGCTGTGGCACACAAATGATCCCAAAGAAGGCTAATGTGTGAATGGGTTGACTGCCCATGGCCTTTGCAAACTGCATTAACAAACTAGTGCAATGAAAATGTTAATTAAATTTAAATAAGCCTGACTTATTTTGCATAGCACTGTCGCATATTTCCATGTATGATTTGCATTATGGAATATGTACAGCTATATTGTTGTCTAAAAACTTTAATATACGGATACATTTTTAAGAATAAGTCTGCCTATTAAAATCTGTTCTGCTGATTATTTTCTTGTTAAATGTGTTTAACTTCACAACTTGCTGGTCTGAGTCTTCAAATACATGGAAATGTAAAATTAATTTATATTAAGTTTGAGGTAACTATATCTAGGAGCACTTCCTTTTCTCCAAGGTATGGTGATCTTGGAGTTAGTATATATGAGTACTGGGATGTATGCTCAGTGGTTTTTTTTTTTTTTTAATTTCACAACATGCAGCTCATAGGTAAACACTAGGCTATCAGTTTGCAGACTATTACAAGTTTATCCAATAACCAGAGATCAGACTCAAACTTTGTGTCTTGTATCTGTTAGGTAAAGGCGTTAACCGTTATGCCAACCCTTTCTTCTAGTTACAACAAGCAGCCCATTTCCTCATAAATATTACGTCAAAATATAATGTCAAATATAAATCTGTGTGAAGAAAGTATGGAAAATTCTGAAACAAAATTATATATACCCAACATATAAGAAAAGCTAGGCAGTATCAGTGTAACAAGGACAGATAAATATATTTTTGGAGGAAGTGTTTCTCTTTCTTTTGTCCAGCCTGGGTAGTGTATGATTATAAGCAAATGTGCTTACATAACTATTCTTTAAGAAACAAGATTTTTATTGTATTCATTAATTTGTGTACTGTATATGTGTTTTAGTTACAGTACATGAATATGCAAGAGTACCTTCTCTGAATGTATTAAGACTATACTCTGCTTAAATCTAAATGTGTATATTAGTATAAAGTGTTACTGAATACCTGCTAATTCTCCTGTTTTTCCTGACTATTCAGTTCACTCAGTACAGCTGCAGTAGCCTTAGTAAAGTTACCATGTTCAGTTTTTATGGCTCTTTAAAACAATCAGCTCTGTACCTACATGCTGACTACTTCTCCCTCAGCCTTCTCTGTAGACTGTCCTGTGGGACATTCTGCATCAATAGCTAGACAGACAGATAGGTAGCTATCAATAAATAGACCTGTTTTGCATTTCTCTACATATATGACTATTAGATTGTTCATATTATTTTAATTTAATCATGCTAATCAATTATTCCCAAACAGATGGAAAATAAGTTGAAAAATCTGGTGGTCCCCTGCCATAAAAAAAATGTACAACAGAAGGAAGAAACTGTTGTAAAAGAGAGTAAAATCCCATGAGTGGAGGAGCTCCCTGGTCAGCCTCAGTAAGAAGCTGAGATCCCTTATAAGATCCTCCAAAGCTAGCTATGAAAACAAAATCACCACTAATTCTAAGGATATCCACAAAGCATTCTATAGCTATGTCAAGAATCTCGATGGCAACACCTAGATTTATTTATTTATTTATTTTTTATTTTACATTTGTTGACCGGGAAAATCCGACTGGATACATGTCCATTTTCAGCGGAGGCCCGGGGAGAAAAGCTCCACATCGACAATAGTTACATACTTATAAATTCCACATTGACATTAGTTTACATACTTTTAAACAGAGAAAATGTTCCCACATTGACATTAGTTTACATACTTATAAACAGAGAAAATGTTACAAGTTTTGATAGTTAATACATAGGTATTAAGAGACAAGAGATCAGAGAAACTCCTGCTCTATACTAAGACTAATACATAGGTACGATGAGGCAATATAATTGATAAATATATAGGACTATTATGTAGGTACCGTAGGAATATGTAATTGAAGAACTCACTACATATAAGGTTTAAAAGGTGAAAAATGTCAGAGTAGATGCTAGATAGAGGAAGAGCCTAGAGGAAGACATGAGGGGAAGTGGGGTTACGGAGGGTAGAAGGTTTAGTCAGGCTTGGAACATTGACAGAGCCATTGTTTTTTAAAGTGAAGGGTTAGATTTTGCTTGAATTTGGATAGAGAGGTGATGGTGGTGAGTTGAGGCGGAAGGGAGTTCCATATTTTACCAATGGAATTTGCAAACAGTGAGTCACCTCCAGAGTTGCAGGATTTGACTGTTTGAGCAAGTAGCCTGTTTGCTGAGCGCAGACTAGTTAGGTTTAGATATGGGGTGATTAAATTACGCAGTGCAGGGATGGAATCTGGATGATGGAGGATCTTGTAAGCTATAGTTAGCTGGGTTTGTTTTAGTAGGTTAGGTAGTTCCACCCAGCCTAGGTTATGCAGGTTGATACAGTGATGGGTTTTGTAAGGCAGGCCAGTAACAAATCTAGCAATATGATTGTAGCAGCCAGAGAGCTTATTTAGGTCAGATTTGTACAGGTTGGTAAGTATGGGTGAGGCATAAAGGAGTGAGGAGAGGAGATGAGAGCGGGCTGTGGCTTCTCTTGCTTTGGGAGTAAGGAAGGATCTTATTCTATAAAGAGACCCCAGTTTTTTGTTAACTGTTTTAATAGTTTGGTTAATGTGTAGGTCGAATCTGAGTTTGTTATCTATGGTAACACCTAGTAATTTGGAATTTGAGTCTGGGGATATAGTAGTCCCATTCTTGGATTGAACAGAAAAGGGAATGGAGGTAGGTTTGTGGGTAGGCTGGAAGAGTAATAGTTTGGTTTTTTTTGGGTTGAGGATCAAATGGCGATGTAGTAACCAGTCTTCAACTGTAGTGAGACAGTCTTGGGTTTTGGCTAGTAGCTTAGTAGGTGACCTATCTGTGTTTATGAGTGTTGAGTCATCCGCGTATTGTATACAGGAGGACTCGGGGATGACTGTGTGGAGGTCTCTGAGTTACAGCACAAAGGCACGAAAATTACAGAACCAACTGATATTGCCAACATCCTGGCAGATAGGTTCAGTGCTAACTTTACCCCCCCCACCCCCTAAAGGGCCCATATCTATTCAGGAAGAATGCAGAGTCCATGTAATCACAACTATGCAGGTAACAGCTGCACTCTCTAAAGCCAAAAACACAGCATACATGGGACCGGACAACATCCCAGGCTGTGTTTTACACGAACGTCAGAACGAACTGGCTCCCCACTTAAGCACCATGTTCAATAATAGCCTCGCATCAGGCTTTGTGCCCACTGAATGGTGCACAGCAACAGTTATCCCACTCCACAAAGGGGGAGCCACCACTGATCCCAGGAACTATCGACCTATTAGCCTGACGAGCCTGGTCTGCAAGACCATGGAACATATCATCATGGAACTCATAAACAAAGACATTGGTAACCTCCAAACTCTGGATCCCACCCAGTTTGGGTTTGTGAAAGGCAGATTATGCCTCCTGAACCTGATCGACTTCTTTGAGGCAGTCACCAAAGCCGTAGATGAGGGTAAGGTGGTTCACACAGCCTATCTTCACCCCGCCAAGGCTTTTGACACCATCCCCAATTCTGGAATTATAGCTAAACTCACTAAACTAGGTATAAATCCCTACATCACAAGATGGGTTGCCAACTGGCTCACTGACAGAACCCACACTGTAAAAGTTGCAGACTCCAAATTTGACCTCAAAGCAGTGACAAGTGGAGTACCACATGTTTCTGTCCTGGGACCTCTCCTGTTTGGTATCTACTTCTCTGAAGTACAGGCTAACACAGAAGGCCTCTGGCTAATGACGTTCGCAGATGACTGCAAACTAGGAGCCATAGTCAAGTCCCCAAATGATGTGGGCATCCTACAGAAGGGCCTCGCTGAGACAGATGCCTGGTGTCAGAGCCATGGCCTCAAGCTCAATGCCAAAAAGTGCAGTGTCATCCCCTTTGGTAAAAACTCTGTACCCATGAACTATCACATAGGCAGCAATCTACATAACACCAAATGTGTGATAAGAGACCTTGGGACCCAGGTGGATAGTAGTCTCTCCTTTAATAGTCACATCGCCACACTAGTCAGGAAGTCCTACATAGTACACCTCATTATAAAAGGGTTCTCATCCAGGAAAAAATAGGTCATTGTCCCCCTCTACTCGACACTCATTAGATCCATTATAAAGTACAACGCCCCTTTTGGAATGTACCTCAAGACATCTGCAGCAGCGGGAAAGGCCACAGAAGTACCTCACAAGGAGGATTACTGGCTTCAAACAAATGCCCTACACTGACCGCCTCAAAAAATTATAGCTTTACTCCATAGCATATCGCCTACTCCGAGGTGATCTCTGCCTAACATATAAAGTTATGTCAAACCCAGAGCTGTTGGACATGCTACACCTAAAGAAATCTCAATCCCTCCGAGCTACACACTCTAAGGACCTAAACCTTGTCACCACAATAAACAGGACATGCTGGAGGGATAGATTCCTGTCCCAGAGACTTCCCATACTCTGGAACAGGCTACCCATCTATGTCAAGCAAAGTTCTTCATTAGCACTCTTCAAGAAAAATCTTGATGAGTGGATGGGAAATAGGAAATGCACCCCGGGGATCACTTCTGTATCTCTGCTCAACAGTGGCACAGGAAAATAACTTTCTTGGCGTAAGCCAGAGAACCTTGTTGGCTAGGCTTACGTAGGCCCTTGGGCCGATAGCCTAGTACCTACCTATGAACCTATGAACCTATGAGGTAGTAATGGATTTTATTTTCCTTGGCTTAAAGATCTCTGTAAATGGTACTTGCAGCCATGAAAAAAAGACTTTCTTTCTGAAAGGAAAGCCACAGGTCTCTGACTGCTCACTGAATGGTCGATAGTAAACTTAAAACAAATAAACTCTGGCCACCTAATGAGAAACAGGATTCACCAGAAAAGATATTGATGCGGGGAAAGATCAAAAGCAAAAGAAGGAATAACAGAGGCTAAGAGTGATAGATAATGTTACTAAAGTAATAAATACAAATTTGCAAGGACTTAAAGAAGGAATTACTAACCAAGAGGTCTTGTGTGCTAAAGTCCTTACAGTCACGAATAGTCAGATTCAATTAAACAACAAAAAGAATCCATAAATTTATCTTTTACTACCAAGCAAGAACAGTGTTAGATTGGTTTTGTTTGCATGTTATAATTTTGTATCTCTGAACCAGATCATGTCAGACAAGCGTCTTCGGACCGCCTAACTTACACAATCAACAAATGTCTGAATACCTAAATAAATACATACAAAGATACAGACAAACAGATACTATTTATCTAGGTAACTGAAACTTCCTTTATTAAAGTCTTATTTCTCTTGCACAGGTAATCTTTGATAACCTTGTGATATTCATATATAATGTACCTTTTTTCAGATCTTCTTTATGGCACTCTGTAGATGGACCAATGAATTCCCACAGCAGCCCAGATATCCATTTCCACTCATTCATATACGATATGATTAGCCCAGCTATTTTGTTACCTGTTTTATTAGTTACTGCTTAAATTGTGCATAAGGCTGTTAACAGCATGTCTTCCCTATCAGACTGACACCTTATACCTACCCATGCAGACCCTTACCTATGCCTGTATGAATTCAGTCTGTAGTATAGCTGAAATGATTCAGCTATGAATCATTTCCATCATCAAGAGTCCTCAAAGTTTGCAGGTAATGCTGTCTTGGGGGATGGTTACGCAGACATAAAAGGGTAAATAGGAAACAGAGTTATACAGAACACAAGTCCTAAATGGGAATAAGTCATTCTAAAGACGCTGGCTTTAGAAACTATTTAAGGACACAATATCTCCCAACTGTCCAGATTTTGACAGAATATCTAGATTTTTGTCTAATATTTTTGGTCTTTTTCTCCAAAAATGGTGGTTTTCGGGCAAATCACTGAGGACTGAAGTCAGAGAATAATGACAGAAATTTGAGTTTTAAAGTTTTTAAACTTTATATCCTTTATAAAATTCATGCTAATGTAAATCCTGTTATTCTAACAACTTTCTAGGTTTGTAAGAGCAGTATTTAAAAAACTGTCCCTATTTTGGGCCTTTGTCCCCCATTGCTTATGGCTTTGTCCGGATTTCTTACTCTAAGAGGTTGAGAGGTATGAGACACATTATTGACAGGCCTCTGTCAAAACAGATTCACCTGCAGATGCTGAAAATTTTCAGACATCCATATTCTACTCTGTACTAACAAAAATTAAAACTCTGCTAATAAAATGAAGTTGTGTTTATCACTAAAAGGGGACAATGTAAGGCTTCAGAAAATCTGCCACGATAAGCAATGCAAACCTGTACCCATTACAGACCAGATGCTCTTTTGTATAATTTTGTGACAAATATGTAAATACTTGAAAAATTAAAGTGGTGTATTTACTTCATATAATATGGTACAGCAAATCTCATTACCCAGAAGGCCAGTGAATGGGTTTCAGTGTACAAGAAGCCTGCAAAGTAAAGCAAATGTTACTCTGCTCTAAAAGTGAACAATGACTCATTATGATTAAAACATTCAAATGAATATAGCTGAGTATGATATAATCAGACACACCTATTACTATTTATCTTGTACAATACTGGTCATAAACTCAACCACAAAAGATATCTTCTTTTGTAGTTCAACACATTTTATATGTAAAACTTGCAAATATACCACATCATACGTTAGTGTTAAGAAATGCAGTAACATGGATTTATCTCTACACTTCATAATATTAATATTACCATTACCTACAGCCTTGTGCTGTGCATTTAAAAACTGTCAGACTTTCTACATTTAACTCTAACTGCCTGTGCTGTTTTGTAAGCAGTTCACTGATGATAATCTACCAAGGTTTTTTTTTGTGTAAATTAATCTACAGTCTACAGTTTTCCTTTATCTCATTTCCCCCCACTACAATCATGCATAAATCTGACTACCCATCTGTCTATCTGTTCTTCTTTCTACAAATCCATGCACTTAAACTACCACAGTCAGCATATAGTGGGAAAAGACTAAACAGGGCAAGTAAGTTCATTCTGTATTTCCCCTGGTACTTAGATGTGTCACTGGAATAAATGATTTGACCTGTGCCATGCGTACTGTTTGATGAAATGAGTACCAAAAAGTCATGCAAGATTCAGTCCACTTGCCAATTTCATCCCCTACCCCACCACCACCAGAGGTCTGACACCTAGAATGCTTATAAAACTAATATTTGGTAAGAATATAGAATAAACACATTTATTAGGGAGGTAGAAAGTGAAGATAAACCAGGCAGCTAAAAGTTGGTATACTATAAAACTGAATTATTGTAACATGAAAAGTACATTGACAACTACAGCTAAAATCAAAACATTGTATTTAAAATATAAAAGATAAAATAAAGCACTTGTCTTTTATATTTTAAATACAATGTTTTGACTTTAGCCGTGGTCTTCAGTGTACATTTTATGTTACATAGATATTTATTAAGGAAGTTAAACATTCTAAGCTTGGAAGGAAGTGCACATGTAAACAAGAACTGAACTTTATGGGACCTTTTCTGGAATGCCAACCTCTTTCGACAAATGTGAAGAGATCATTTCTATGTTTATTTTATGCTTTACTACCCCTAGCCAAGGGTGTGGCTAGGCATACTCTTTGTACTGTACTGAGTACAATTTTCTACACATTACTTAGATAAACCATGGCTTTTTTAGTCTATATTATAATCCTCAACTATCTCAATTAATGCCGCCAATAAAAGTTTCACAGATTGAAAAAATACGTATTTAATGGATTTAAGAGAGAAAGTGATGGAAACATTTAAGTGCTGGGGGGAATGTTTCAATTATTTAAGTGACGGGTGGGTTTTGGGGGGGCGCAATAAGACCACATGCGTACGAAATTATATTCTCTAACTACACCCCTGCTTCCAGGCATCAGTGATGTCTCTGCTCACCTTACAATTACCTACTTTATTTTCACTGTGTACGTGTATTTATTTACCTGCGGTGGTGGTGCTGCGGTAGCGTTGTCACCTCACAGTAAGACGCTGTCCGGTTCGATTCTCAGCTAAAGCGTCTTCTGCGTGAAGACATGCGCGAATGGGCATACCTTCGTTGAAGGTTGTGCATCAGGGCTGGTAACTCGGCACGTAAAAATCAACTACCAATCATTAGCGGACCGGAGTTCCGCTGTGGCGACCCCTAACCGGGAAAAGCCAAAAGACACAACAACACAACATTTTCACTGTGTATTTAGAGAGTAGGCAGATTCCTCTTAGCTTTCCTAATGTCATTCTGTTTGTACTGATTACACACTTCCCCACAAAATGAAGGGAAGTTTTGTCATGAACATAAAATATCTCTTTGGTAAGTTTCTGCACCTTCTCTACCTTCTATCAACCTGTCTTGTAGCAAATGATTCTCCATTTACATATATTTTTTTCTGGAATCTAAAATCTTTGCAGTAAACCTTTCTTGTCATCAGGGTCTAAGGTGAATGATTCTTAGGGGATTACCTGTCTCTAGACCTATGGTTTCTTTCCCTAATCTGTTCCAAGATGGCCTAGCCTAACAAAACAAATGAACCAAGATAGCAATGTGACAGCAAATATTCTACTGTCCATTTAATCTACACATCTGCACTTCCTTCTGCTTATACAAAAAGTGTACTCCCATAATCCTCTCTGACCCTTTTTCTACCCCGACTACGAAATTACACACAACGTCTCTCTCACCCTGTTTTAATCCTGCTTGAAGCTGCCCATCACATTTCGAAGTAGCACTCATGCACAGACTCACTTTCTCTAAAAATAATCCACACAGTGAAGACGGCTAAAAATTGTTTATGTCCTGATAACACACCCAGGTGCTTTCTAAGGTACAAAGTGCTTATGTCAAATGCCTTTTTTTCAGCTAGATATGCACTTTCTTATCAAGATATAACCCACACATCAAAATGTGCTAGTTCACTTGTATAACAGGCTCCCCAACAAAAAAAAAACATAAAAATGAACAAAAACTGTAAATAAATTAAAAAATCATAGGAAAAATGGAGAGAAAAACATTCCAATTACTTAATTTAATTTGCTGATCAACTAGATCCCATTGAGCCTTTGGCATATACATATGTACATGTGTGTGTGTATATATATATATATATATATATATATATATATATATACATACATATACACACACATAAACATATATACATACATACATATGTGTGTGTGTGTGTGTATATATATATATATCTATATATATATATATATATATATATATATGTATATATATATATATATATATCTATACATTTATATATATATATATACACACTTTATAACACTTTATAGCTGCAGAACTGCACAAACCATATTATACTAACATAACACTGTGATGACCAAATATAGTCAGCTGTCCTGCTAGAATACCTCAGCTATACTCAGGTCTGTATTTTTGCTGCTGTACTTGCTGCTCGTTTTTATCTTCTAGCAACACTAAATGTGAATATGTTTTGGGTCTATACTAGATAACCGAAAGAGCAAGTCAGCGAACGCTCACATGAGCAAAAACTCCAGGAATCAACTATATATTCTAACTCTGAGGTCGCACTACAGTGAGGAAAGGGCAAATATCCCACTCCTCACATTACCCCAACCCCACAAACACCCTTTTGATTCCTGGCGTTTTTGCTCATGTGATCGTTCACTGACTTGATCTTTCGGTTATCTAATATAGACCCATATGTTTGGACGTATCTAACAAATTGTTTACTTATTTACTTTTGTTAAGTGCGTAGGTTCCACTGAGTATATGGCCCTTATTCAGAGGAGACCTGAGGTTGTGCTTATATTAACCAAAAGAAAAGGGTTCATTTCACCAAGGGGAATTTCCCTACGCTCTTTTAGTGCTATCACAGGGTCATTAATACATACCTTAACTGCCACCATCCTGGGTAGATGTCACCTCCATTTAACATGTTATCCAAAGGACAGTGCGTGAGAGTGGATTATCCCCTTATGCTGCACAACACTGCCAGTATTAAAATATGAATTCAGACATCTGGTGTGAGGATAGAACCCACAGCCCTCTGATGTTGTCAGTATACCAAACAAGTACATTAACTGTCAAAACAAGAAATTTGACTGCTACAGTGTTTGTCTACTGCTTTGGGTCAATACTGTGGATGTGTGACATGAAACTTGGATTGAATTCTGAGAATGGAACTGTAAGTCAAATGAAAATACAAAAGCTCTGTTAGACAACAAGTGCTGTGTAGAATAAATAATGGTGTACTTAAATATGTTTTTTTAGTCTTGGGTATGTAAACTGTGTCAGTTGTGTCATTTATAAGTAAACAGAAAACTATCCCTGTTTAAATATTATAAAACAGAAAATGGATGGCCCATTTTATAAGCCAGCAACAGAACTAGTACCACTATAGCCTGTACCATATAATACAGATGTGCCCACAAGCTGATACTCCATTTAACTTAACTCATATGCATTATGTCAAGCTTTCTTTGACTCAGTAGAAGAAACCTGTTTAAATATTACCAAAAAGACAACTGATTGATCTGTATCTATCAGTTTTGCCAATGTGGTTTTGTGGAAGGGAGGCAAACACTTGACAACATTAACAGAACACTGATGATCCAGAGGGAAGCAGAATGTAAGAAAATACCATTATTGTTGGTGCGTCTTGATGCAAAGAAAACATTTGACAGAGTAAGCTGGGACCTTATGAGCAGGGCAATGGAAGCAGAGAGTGGTGCAGTGGTTAATGTTGTCGCCTAACACCAAGAGGTTCTCCAGTTCGATTCTCGGCTGGGGTGCCTTCTATGTGGAGTCTCCGTGTCCTCCCTGTATTCATGTGAGTTTCCTCCAGGTACTCTGGTCTCTTCCCACATTCCAAAGACATGCATCTTCAGCATTTCTCCCTGTGCCTCTACTGAAAATAGGCTCTGTCCTAATCGGACTTTCCTGATCAGCAAATGTTAAATAAATAAATAAATAAATTTCCTGAAAAAAAATTATAAGGTTCATTAGGAGAATATATAAGGGATCGAAGGTGAAAATTAAAGTGGGTGGAGTCCTTTCTGATAATTTCTGCTTGAGTAGAGGAACAAGGCAGGGGTGTCCTCGTTCCCCTTTATTGTTTGCAACATATTTAGAACCATTGTCAAAGAAAATAAGGGACTCAGAAATTCAAGGATATAATTGGTATGGTAGTCAAGAAAAGCTGGCTTTATTTGCAGATGATATTATTTTATACCTGACAAAACCAGAAAGAGGCATTACAGTGTTGTAGAACATTCTGAGACAGTTTCAGATATTTTCTGGCTACAAAATTAATGAAGCTAAAAATATATAATTGAGGTTAATTATGTACCCACACACAAATTGGTTCAGGAATATCCACATTCATGGGGCCAAGTTAAAATGAAGTATTTAGGAGTAGGATTCTAGTGAGGCAGCTAAGGATATGTGAGAAGAGACTAAACAAAAGATAATACAAAAACTGAGAATGCGGAAGCTTTGTTATATGTACATAGACAGTAAGATACAAGCAGTTAAAATGTTTTTAGTCCCTTTAGTCCTATTCACAAGTCAGACATATTTTTATCAACCAGAAGAGAAGTTGTGGATAATTAATAAAGAGCTGAAATACTTTATCTGGGAGGGAAAGTTGACAAGAATCAAGTGGGATAAGCTGATTCTTTACGTGGAACAGGGCAGACTGGGATTACTCAATTTGAAGGGGACCTTCAGAGCTACACAGTTAAGACTCCAATACATAGCACAAGCAGAAAACTATAATTCAAAGTGGAAAGGGATGATAATGAAACGGAGGAAGCTCAAGAAATAAGGAGAGACTGGGACTTTGGATGCAGGCCTTTAAGGAAAATAACAATCATACAGAATATTTAATCCTAAAGTAGAAGAAAGTATTCTAAAAACTAAGCCAACATGGGATTGGAGAAAGGAGATTGTACAGATAGGAATTACTGTAAAATTACTGTAATTAGAGATATAGACAATAGGCAAGAGGGGGCTGGAATTTATTGGAGAAAACTGGCAAAGGATCAAAGTTATTGGGAGCAAATAACTAAAGAGGGAAAGATGACAGAATGGGAAGATGTCAAGAATTGATTTGGACTGCAGGTTAGAGACTACCTTCCCTATATGGGATTGCTATCAGAGTATAGGCAAAGAGAAAGAAATAGGGGGTCCTAAATGAAAGACCAACACTGGTAGAGTTTTTAGTAAAACCTAGAACAGAAGGTACCATTAAAAGGGAATAATTAGTACAGCATATAAAATATTGCATGATAACTATAAAAATCAATCAGAGGTGGTTAGAAAGGATTGGAAGAGAGACTGGATAAGCAATTCACAAAGAAACAATGGGAAGATATATGTATGCCTCCCAAATATGCAACAAAATCTAGAAAATTTAGGATTTTTGCCTGGAAATGTTTATATAGATATTTCTATACTCCAAGTAGACTCCAGATAATTTTTCCTCAGGCAGACAGCAAATGTTGGAGGTGTGATGGGGAAGAAAAATGTAATTGGGAACATATTTTCCTGGGAGTGCGGTGAACTGGTAGACTTTAAGGATTTCCTGCGGGATGCACTGTCAGAGATGCTTGGTGGGCAGATTGGTCTAACAAGGGAGATCAATTTTCTGAGCTATGATACAGAATCGGAATTGCTTAGACATGGTAAGGCCTTACTGTGTCTAATAATGGTGGCTGCCAAAAAAGCAATTACTAGAAAATGGAAATAAAAATCTAAACCAACTATACTAGAAGTAGTGAATACAGTAACAGAGATAAAACAACTGGAACTGAGATCTTTGCAAAAGGGTAGGAGCAAACTACATAGGAAAAAAATGGGAATTGTGAGAACTATACATGCAAGGGAGGAATGAGGTTTAAAAGGCAGCAGGACTTAAATGAGCTATGTAATGTCTGACTGAAAAAGATTGGGTAGATTATAAGTGATATATAATGTTTGCAACTGGGAGTGTGTCAGTATGGTTTGTTTTCATTTATATAAATCTATGACTGCCTATATAGTAAGTGATGGTTTAATAAATAAGTCCCTTGTTAAAAAAAAGACAACTGATGACACATTTTATAAGCCAGTAGTTCATAGTCAGTTTGTTAGGCATTACCATGACACTGAAATGATATAAATGCAGAGTTTGTTGTCACAAAACTTTTATGTAATTGCTTATTTTCAAGAGAATGAAAAACAAAACAGTATCAAACTATCTAATCTATCTGTGCCATAAGTAGCATTATCTTGGCATAGTTTGTATAACCTTACATAGTGCAATTTAAATTGCCTTTCAATGGAAATGCTCTCAATTAAACTTGTCATTTTTTTTTTGTTTAATTATTTTTTTTGTTTTTTAGTTAGCGCTAAGAGACATTAGCAGGCAGCAACCCAATCCTGGAATGCTTACCTTTTAACACAGCTGCAGTCCTAGTGAGTTCTAATTTAGAATGTTGGATACCCCAACATTCTGCAGACAAACTGTACCAAAGGCCACTGCTGCAGTCCCACAGTGGTGCCTTCAAGACCCAGACTTTCAACTAGAACCAAATCGCACATAGCATGATAGGTTAGGCAGAGGTAATCTCTTTCTAAACTATAACATATAGAGTATAAGATTACACTTCCCGAGGCCTTTCTGAATAGTTCAACGTACCCAACACACGAGTCTTGTTGTAAGGAATCACTGTTCCTTTTCAAAGTTCTTTCAAATGACATATTAAAGACTATGAACATAGCACTGTATTCACTAGTGAAACCAATAGTCACTAGCCACTAGTGAAGCTGGTCACTGTAAAGTATAAAGACTATGAACATAGCACTCTATTCACTAGTGAAGCCAATAGTCACTAGTGAAGCTGGTCACTGTAAAGTATAAAATGGCACAATAATTTCCCTGGAGTGACTAGACATCTTTAAAATTAGATGAGCAATGAAATGTACTTTCCTGACTTTGGTAGATACACACTGATCAATATTTAATTTGTCTGCCATTGTCTTTAGCTATTTAATTGATAATGACATTTTTTCATTGACCATTTATTCTGTAATCATAATTTATGCTACTTTAAGAGTGATAATACTACATTCGCTAATATTAAATGTGAAGTCATTATTACTGAACTCGGTGTATATTTGTATAGATCATCTTGGAGAATTTTAACACCTTTTATTGAAGTAATTATGTTACCCAGTTTGAATTTGTCAGTGTATTTGGTTATCCACAGCCAGTTTCTCACTTTCATGACTGAGGAGAATAGCCCCAAAAGAACTGGTCTCACTACTGAACCTCATTGGACACTACCACAACTGAGACAAATCAGTTACCCCATTTATAATGATTTGTTGTTATTCCTGTTACTTAAGTGTTTTTCTATCCCCTGAATTACACATAAACTGAAATGTATTGGTTTTACTTTATCAATTACTCTCCTATATAGAATACAGCATATTGACAGCTATTCTTTAGATGCTTCTTTTACCTCTTGCTACAGAATTCAGAAGACAACATCTCTTCATCTTCTTAATACATCCACAACTGTCCCTGTTTTGGAGGAATATTCCTATTTTCAGGCCTGATTTACCCCTGCACAAGATGCTCCTATTTATGGAGGTAGGTCCCTATTTTCAGGCCTAATTTACACCTGCACAAGATGTTCCTATTTCTGGAGGTATGTCCTATTTTCAGGTTTGATTTGCCTCTTCACACGATTTTCTGAATCCCTTTCATCACATATTGATTTTTGAAGTTGTCCAATTCACAGAAAACCATATTACATAATTAATGTCGTGGCACCAAAAATTTAAAGAAAGAGAATCATCTTGTATCTCCCTTTTGCAGAAGCAAAAATAAACAACCTTGTATGGTAACATTTTGCAATGCAGTTAATTAAAGTCCAAAGATTTTACATTTAAGTCATTGATAATGTATTTAATATTTTTTTCATTATTTTGGCCACTCTGTTTTTTAACATGTTTCTGAGTAGTATCTACTGAAATCAGGATGAGTTATACACCATTTGGTATTCAATTTTTATGCTAATTAGATGACCAGATTTTTTTTGGCTAGATGTACCTACTTTTCAAGGGCCTTTATTCCTATTTTCAATGTGTGCAGGTAGAGAGGAATGATTGCTACCACTAGTACCACTATAGCTTGAAACCATATAATACAGATGTGCCCACAAGATTATACTTTATTTAACATGATAATTCATATGTGTTATGCCAGCTTTTCTTTGATTCAGTAAAGGAAACCACAAGTCTGTTATCCGGTCCTATGAAACCTTTTTTTTTTTTTTTTGGTTGGTTGGCTTTGTAGGAATTTGATTTCAGTGACAGACATAGCTTTGTGAGGACAGATAGACTTGCTGTAGGTCTTTTTGTTTCTGCTAGAGGAATGAGTATACTGGCAGGGAGGGGTTAAATCCCACCTTGACCCTGCCCCTCTCCTGTCACCATGGCCCATACGTGACAGTTAACATTTTCTTTTTCAGGGATGAGATATTGCTGTTAAAATATTAAATTTATTTAAGCTTTAATTAATTTATATAGTACTGTGGTGGAACTTGACATTACAGATAGGAAACCATACTTTAGGTGAAGAATTTAGTTCCTTACCAAAACTGCAAGAGTTTCTGTGGTAGGTTTCATTACAAAAGGGTGGCCAGAAATATACTGGTAAGAAGGCTTTCTACATGGCCCACCTCATAAATAAGGGTATTTCATCCAGGAACAAGGAGGTTATAACATCCCTGTTCTCCTCCCTTGTCAGACCCATTATCGAGTACAATGCCCCCTTCGGCATGTACCTTGCTAAGCACATACAGCAGTTGGAGTGACCACAGAGGTTCCTGACCAGGAAAATCCAGGGTCTCAAACATCTACCTATACAGATAAGCTAAAAGCCCTGTCCCTCTACTCAGTCTCATACAGAATGCTCAGAGGTGATCTGTGTCTGGCACACAAAGCCATTTCAGACCCAGCCTTGATGGGGTTGCTGTATATCCGTAAGACAAACTTCACTTGCGTAACCGGCATGCAAGGCCTTAACCTGGTCTGTGACATTAAATGAATTTATTGGTGGGATAGATTTGTGTCCCAAAGACTCCCCCATCTGTGGAATAGACCCCCTCTCCATGTCAAGCAGAGTAACTCACTAGCCTTCTTTAAGAGGAACCTGGATGACTGAATGGGAAACAGAAAATATACCTCTGGGATCCCACCTGTGTCCCTTCTGGACAATGGAAACAAGTACTGGCTTTGAGGGAACATGGGCAAAATTCTTGGCTAGGCTTATAAGGGCCTTTGGGCCAATATCCTAGTATCCTTTTATGAACCTATGAACCTATGAACAATTATATCTTTAGTAGAATGCTACTATACAAGATCTGAGATTACAAAAGTATATATATATATATATATATATATATATATATATATATATATATACACACACACACACAATATTTACAGAAGAAAGGGAAGGGAGAGTGAAGGGAATGTTGAGGGTGATGGATGAACAGAGGGGAAGAAAAGGAGTAGAAAGTGGGATTAGGACAACAAGTATATGCTGAAGTTAATAATGTACAGAGGAAGAATGAGAGGATGGCAGTAGGGATTTAGGTAACAGATCCTATTAGAAAGCACTTAAACTTGGTCTCCGTCCTGTTATAGGAAGTTTTTCAGTCAAACCTAAATTATGGAAAGGAGGGGGCTGAATACAGCTTGATAGGGAGAGACTCTAAGATGTATGGAGCTAAAATGGAAAAGCAATGCTCTATACTGCTTAAGTTTGCTCCTTGGAGATAGATATGAGGATGTGCCTTAGGGGAATGAACTTTAGTCAGAGATAGGGGATCATTTTGTACATCTGCTGGAGAAGTAAGGAAAGGTATAGAAGTGTAGCAGTGTATAGATGAATGATGCAAGTAGAAGGGTGTATTCAATGCTAACCTGTTAGGCTCATTTAATACTGAACAGTGCTGCTCTATCTTTAGTGCCAGTGATGTGAACCTGCATGTGTTGGTAGAGGTCACCTGCAGTGATTTCATATTCTTACGAACAGGTAAACCTTACTTATACAGCTGCCATTACTTTCATCTACTAAATATTGGCAGTCACAGCAGTACGTATGATAATCCAGCTGGAGTCATTACAGGACATTCTCCCCCTGGAATATTACGATAGATAATCATAAGTTGGGATTTGTCCGTGATATAATATGAAACATGATGCACAGTAACTTGAGATTTATAACGTTTTTACTGTCATGAAAAAACAAACATCCAGTGTTCTATAACCACCCAATGCAATCAGAAGAAACACATGGCATCTATAATGTTTTTTTGCATCCCACCAAATAAAAATCACCTAAGATTAGCTAACAGGCACAATGACAGTATATTAGAGAGAGAAAAGCAAAATCTCTCAATACAGTAATGGAATAAAGGGTTCCTGATAATAGTCTGAAGACATTAAATATGATCTTTGCACTGGTGAAACTTTAAGTGTTAAAAGACAGAATGTGAGTGTTGGAGTACTTTCCCTTCTTAATGGTATGGTGATCTCAGTAGCAGCGCATGTTTTTGTTGTTGTTTGTCTTTCGGCTTTTTCCCGGTAAGGGGTCACCACAGCGGAACTTTGGTCCGCTAATGACTGGCAGTAGATTTTTACGAAACGCTGAGGTGCCAGCTCGACACCCAACCTTCAATGAAGGCACGCCCATTTACGCATGCATGTCTTTCGAATGCTACCCAACCATGGGGAGGACATGCAGACTCCGCACAGAAGGCACTCCCAAGCCAAGCCGAGAATCGAACAGGAGAACCTCTTGCTGTGAGGTAACAGCGCTACCGCTGTACCAGCGCATCCTTTGGAAAAATATATGTTTTTTAATGTCACTTTTTTTTCTTTTTTAGAATTCAGTTACATAAATGTTGGAACTTGCAGTTGTGGGTCTTACACATTTATACAGCTCATATACCATTCTGTCAAATAAGATTTTTGTAACACAGAACAGGCAGATTAACTGCGGTGGTGGTGCTGCGGTAGCGTTGTCGCCTCACAGTTAGACATTGCCCATTCGATTCTCAGTTAGAGCGTCTTCTGTGTGTCAACATGCGTGAATGGGCATTCCTTCATTGAAGGTTGTGCGTTAGGCCCGGCAAGCCAGCATGTAAAACTCTACTGCCAATCATTTAGCGGACCGGAGTTTCGCTGTGGCGACCCCTAACCGGGAAAAGCCAAAAGACAAAAAGAACAGGCAGATTAACATTCCATCTAAAAAGGCATTACATATTCATGCTACAATTCCAACACTAGAATATGAAACAAAATAGCAGGTGTAGAGAAAAAAAATCCACAGCCTTCTCTACACTTCCAGTATAGGAAAATGAAACAAAATAGCTGAATAGTGACAAAAGAATCCAGAATCTTCTCATTTTGTCCTAAAAATATTAAGCATTAAATCTTGCAAGAATGGATATTCCAAGCAATTCATCAGTTTCATAACTTGTTTCAAAGAATCATTGTATACATGAATCTGTTTTGCAGCACATATCCCCTAGAGCATGTATTTCCAAAACCTAGCTTACATGAAGTAAGCGATGACCAGACTAGCATGAAATAAGAGAAGGGATTTGTAGTTACACTATCAGTATCTCTCAGTGAGGGCTATCCTTTAGTCATGTACCATCTAATATATATATATATACTACTTTATGTCTTATAATATTATTTTTCTTGAATGTTGTTTTGCCTTGCTATTTCTAATTCAGATTTATGAAAATATACTTTGTTTAAAATAAACAAATGAGGAATTCCATCTACATATTTGCTTATACAACTAATTCTTGCTTTAGCTTCATATTAGTTTCATTGTATTGCCTGCACTTTTACTTTGCACATATCAATCTCTACTACATCAAAAAAAAACTTTAGGAGTTCTTCAGAAACATCAGAAGTGCAGGGGTGTGGCCAAAATGGTGAACTGCTAGCAGCACAAAGTTTTTGCTATGCTTCCTGAACTACACTGGTGACAATAATTTGTTATCAAAAAACTTTGAATAACTCAAAGTCTTGAGAGAATTATTTAAAACCATCATATACTGATGTTTTTTTTTTGGGGAGGCAAGTTTTTCTTGATTTTTCATGTTAGATAATATACAGGAATATGACTACTTCTTTGGGAAGAGCCATTCAAACCAGTTTCTCAGGAAATGTCAGTTAAGAAACAACTGCAGTCCATTCTCAATTACACTGGGAATTATCCTTGAAAATGGATAAACTGGATACTAAAACTGACACTATAAAAGAAGAGCCTAAAAAATAAATTTAACTAATAAATGAAATGGTTAAACAACAGAAACTTCAAATTTCTGGTAGTTAG